>NW_020954548.1:12777719-12915219 GCF_900497805.2 Vombatus ursinus
CACACACACACACACACACACACACACACACACACACACACACACACTTACTTCTCTGGATACAACTCAAAGAAGTCCTCACCTTCCAAGGTCAAAAAGAAGGAAAAGAGAAGAGTGGATTGCTTCTTTCATATATCCACTAAGTTCCAGCCTAGTAGCCAATAAGAGAATTCTTCAACACTTCCAACTGCAAACCCCTGAGTCACCAATTTTTTCAGCTCAGCAGTCAATTAGAGGACTTCTCATCATCACACAGTTCAACACCCTATGTCATGTATGACCTGAAGCAGTTCCTGAAACATCTACCTAGTAGACTGGAACCAAGAAGTGAATATCTACATATGCAAGCATATCCCATTCCTGTTACATTTTTAATATTAAAAACCAATGCATGTTCATAGGTCTTCATTTCTTATAATGCTTGGGGCTGAGACTATATCCTAGAGGAGTGTGTGTAAGCTTGTAATATGTGCTTACCATATGAGGACAAGGCAATTCCACAAGTATCTTCCCAGCTTTCTCTTATCTTGAGAATTCACCCTTCAGTGACCTCAAAATTGTGATGTCCTCTCTATATACTTGGTCTGGTCCAATTGTACTTCCTATTTTCATTTTCTTTCCTGCCTTAATCACTTCCTCATACAGTACATTAAGGACTAAGATAGGGAAGTCTAAATATAGTGATTCTATCACTTAATAAATGTTAATAGATCTGTTCTATTTTTCATCTATCTGCTGTCTTCTTTCTAGTTCCAGCTATGATCTTGGGATGACCCAGATTAATTGGGTCTCACACCAAGCTTTGTTTCAAATTTGTTTTTCTCTCCTTTACTTCTTGCTGTGTAATGAGGATGTGATATTGCTTGTGATCTTCTTCCACCATCCTCCGTAAGATTATGCAAAGCAATTTGTATTATAAATTGTTGTTACCATTAATTGCCATATTTCTCTGCTGGGCAAGCTCAGGTGTTTGCTAGGTGAGGTGGTTTCAGGCATCTTCTGACTTCCTTGTTATACTGATTGCTTTATATCCATTAAACTTCTGCAGGATATGGTGCTAATTCATATCGGTGTGTTTTTGTTTATTTCCTATACATGGAATTATTATGGGCTAAACCTAAATTGGACTTCGTCCACAGGGTTCAAAGTTTAAAATACGATAAGTATTCATGGATCAGAAAATCCCCTTAAAAAGCACCATAAGATTTAAGACTTAAAAACATACCTTAAAAAGATAACACAATTAAAATAAAATACTAGCATGTTCAACCCGTAGAATCCATAGGGCAGCAGACAACAGATGCTAAAGTCGAGCTTCTCAACCATTCCAACAGCAGAACCCTCTTCCCCTACCCCAAACCAACCATGAGCTGCAGTTTCACCTCCACCTTCTAAAGGGACTAGCCACCTTAGTTCACCTGCTGCCACAACAATAGCCTACTGTATGAAGCCCCAAAAGAGAAAGACAGTGAGGGGGCCGCAATCAAAGAGAAAGGAGGGAGAAGAGCTCCAGCCATAGACAGCCCTGTGGGAGCATAAAGACATCTCTTCCCTCTGAAATGTATAGGCACTGGGCAGCCCTGTTGCTCTTCCCCAAGGACAACCCTCTAGCACTCCATTTGCAATCCACATAAAATCAATAAAGCCCTTTCCACAAACATCAGTAAATTGTCTGACAATTTTAATGCTCATCAAAAACCATGCAAAAGAGAAATGACCAAGTGTTTTTGTTAAAAGGTATTTCCTGTTGCCTTCCTAAGCTTGATGAAAGTAACTCTACCAGTTCCAAGGTAACTGTAAACCTTCCTTCTGTTTAGCTGCAGTTCCCTTATACCGCCTGTTTTCATTTACAGTAAGAATTTCAGATATGATTCAGGTCTCCTTTGGTTTGTTTTTTTTTGGGGGGGAGGGGGAAGGAAGGCAGAGGTAATAAGGGTTAAATGACTTGCCCAGGGTCACACAGCTATAACTGTCCGAGGCCAAATTTTAACTCAGGTCCTCCTGACTCCAGGGCCAGTGATTTATCCACTGTGCCACCTACCTGCCTGGTAGTATGTCAATTTGTTGATTATTGGACAAGGATGTTTACAGATGGCCCAAAAACAGTATGTCTGCACCTCTTTTTACTGCTACTACCATCATCACAGTTGCAGAATTGGCTGCACAACACTTAGAACTATTTTGTATTTTTCTTTTTTCATGGGCTACCATATTAAAAGGCAAGGGGTCAATCTACTAGTGCACCACGCCAATTCCTAGAAAGACACAGTCTATTGTTGGGACTATATTTGAAGTCTTCACAGTATGGTAGAATCTACCAATGCTTGGACTTTTCTGAGATAGACTTCAAGGACCCAGGGTTATTTTCATAATGATAAAACAATGGACTATAACATTGGTGGAGATGTTATATTAATGGATTTAAGAGTTCTAGGTGACTTCTCTATAGCAGTGGGAATGACCAAAACATATTGCTTCCTTAATTTGGGGGCTCCAGGAAAACTTGAGAAGATGCTTGGAGCCATTTCTAATACTTTACTGTGACTCTAGCATTCACAATTTGATCAATAGGTGTGTTCATAAAAAGTAGCCGAGTTTCTTATTGGAAAATGGGAGCTATGAGAAGTTAGAAATGACCTTATTTAGCACCCAAAGACAAATCTGGGGGCTTATTTTATCAGCCATTGGGACAGGGAGGTATGGAGCAGGGGAAAGACTTGTATTTGAAGATTTGGACACAGTTACTAAGTACAAAGCTAGCATTTGCTACTTAGAACCTTAGCGCCTTGGGCAAGGCATTTCCCTTCTCTAGGCCTCAGTTTTTTCATGTGTTAAAAAGGAAGAGGTTGGACAAATTGACCTCTAAGGTCCCTTCTAGCTCTTATGATCTATCTGTAATTTGAAGATAAAGCCTTTTCCTCCACACGCTGATCATGACAGTTACAAAGGTAAGGACAAAGGCTATATTTGACACAGAAGTATCAGCTTGAGGTAATTATTTCAACATTGATGGAAAGGGCACAGGTTTTGGAGTCAAGAGACCTAGGCCCTAAAACCGTGTTCTGTTACCTACCATCTGTATATTGTTCTAAGCCTTAGTTTCTTCATCTTTACGAGGAGAAGCTTATAATTAGACTTTCTCTATGACTCCCTTCAGTTATAAATCCTATGATCTGCCTAATTTAAATTAAAACATGTAGGCTAAATGTTGCTGGTCTGAATCTTTCAAAGTATCATCTCAACTTGTATGTGAAGACATTACAAACTTTATTGTCCATAGTGCTATGGACACAAGGTGTGGTGTTTACACCATGTGCCCATTCTTGC
Source organism: Vombatus ursinus (assembly GCF_900497805.2). Lineage (NCBI taxonomy): Eukaryota > Metazoa > Chordata > Mammalia > Diprotodontia > Vombatidae > Vombatus > Vombatus ursinus. The sequence goes on from NW_020954548.1 coordinate 12,781,047, forward strand.
AGCTACAGATAATGGCCCTTCAAGAAATTGGATATTTTCTCTGCTAATCTTTTCCTCAACCTGCTTTTTTTTTTGTGGGTATGTGTGTGTTGCCCTACTTAGCTTAGGGGACTTTACTCTGTTCCCTAAATAGACTATTATTTTGTACAACTAATCCTCCGTGTTTTTTCTTTCTGTCCTGTACTCCTTCATCGAGTTTATTTCTCATATTTATGCCTTTATTTCTCCTTTCACCTCAACTAACTTGATGAACTCATGGTGTCAGATTCATCCCTTATCTTATTTACTGTCTGGAACATACTCAGAGATTCCTTCAGCTTTCTAAAATGCCAATTAATACAAAGGATGGCTGACTCTACCATGAACCATGTCACAAAGCTATCTGCAAAATGCCCCACTTGGTGGGGCATTCCACCAAGTGATAGCTTTATAGCATTTCTACTTTTTCAAGCAAATGGTGGGATCCTAATTTAAAGGTTTTAGGCAGATAGATTGATCATGGATCCTTAAGGTTGAGTCCTTACCCTTCTGACTCATTTTAAAGTTGTATTTGTGTAAGTCTTTTATATCTAGAAGGCTGAAGGAATAATTGATTTAACAACTAAAAAATTATTTTAAAAACATAATTACTACATAATTATTTTTAAATTATTAATAATTACATAATTAGGTAAAGAGGCAGTAGAGGATAGTGAGTAGTGCTGGGTTTGATTTAAGATATTGGGGGTTCAGATTCTTCTTTTAATACTTATTATTTGTGTGGCCCTGGAAAACTCACTTAATTGAATTCATTAACTATGTGACTCAGGAAAGTCCCTAGAACTTATTTCCTAAATCACATCTAATTTTTTTATCTGCTTTGGTGAAAGGAGTCCCCCATGGTTATGAAATAACAGATTTTTTGCCTATATAATAATTAATTTACTACATAATTATACATAAATTTTTATGTCCTATAATGAAATTATTTTATTATATATTCATTTAGTTTTAAATAGAGGTGAAGATGGTAAAGGATAATATCTTTAGCCAATAAGAATATATTACCTAATAACTCCCTGAATAGTTAATACTTTGGGAGGGGGATAATAGACATTACTTTCAATTAAGTAATTACCGCATAACTTTTAGAATGCTTTTCTTCCAATATCTTTCTGCCTTAGTATTCTGGGAGTCTTTTTATCTTTTCATCGTATTGAGAGATACCCAGCTAGTTTTATAGTGCATTTAGAAGCTGTAGAAGCTTCATGCTTTTTTCCCCCTCATAGCTTACTACTCTTTTTGTTTCTTGAATGTGTCAGATACTATGTCGGGGAAGCAAAGGGTCTAAAATACTAGCCTTTAGTCAGACCCCTAGGCAGGAACTTTCCCACAATGCTCTGCCAGTGCACCTTGATCCCTTGTTTCAGAATCCCCTGCTTCTGTAATTATAGCAACAAAAAGTATAGGTGAAAATACTCCATCTCCGCAGGAGAAAAAAAAAATCTTTCTCTTTTGCTGCTCCTGCTCAACTCATTTGCATTTGAAAATATTCCATATTACTGATTAACATAAAATAATTGAATGATTTTTTTTAAAAGAAAATAAATTGTAGAAATTAAGTAGGTGCAATTAAGAAAAGATGCCTCGGTTTTCATTCTCAAAAGGACTTCTTTTGTTGAATCAGTAGGCCCACATTCTGATGGCCCTAGTATTCCCTGTGCTGGCCTCTCATCTCTTTATGAATTATACCTTGACTAGCTTGTGGGAAAAAAATGTTATCTCAAGGAAAGAAAGAATAATTACCACCATCCCACCAAAAAGATAAGTTGAAATTATTTTTTTTCTTTTCTGTAATAGGAAAAAAGAGTCGTTTCGGGAATCATATGTAGTTAGCTGAGGGTACCTTATGGATTGCGGCAATTCAGAGTCTTTTTTTAAATACCAAAGCTGATGTACCAAGTCTTAGGAATGTCTAAGGTCAAGAATACTCCAAGACTGCTTTCTTTTCTAGACAGATCCCATACAATTCAATTCAATTCATTTCAATTCGACCACAACAACAATAACTAGCATCTAACTAGCATCGTAGGGTTTATACAGGCATTTTACAAATTTTATCTCATTTGATCCTCATAACCACTCCAGGAGGTAGGTGCCATTATTATCCCCCATTTCACAGTTGAAGAGACTGAGGCAATCCGAGGTTAAGTGACTAGCCCAGGGTGACTCAGCTAGTAAGTGTCTGAGGCTAAATCTGAATTAGGTTGTCCTGACTCCAGATCCAGTGCTCTCTCCACTGTGACACCTGAGTACTGCAAGAATTTATTTATGCCAGGTACTGTACTAGGTACCAGTACTACAAAGATAAAATATAAGTCTCTACCCTCAAGGAGCTTACATTCTTTTGGGGGAGAACAACATGTATATAGATAAGTAAATATGAGATGAATACATTTAGATATGCAGATGGATATGTAAACAATAGTAAGTACATGTGAAATACATTTGAATTAAATATGAATTAATTTCAGGGGAGGTAGTGAGAACCACTGTGGGGATTAGGAAATACCTCTTATAGGTATGTGAGCTGAGCCTTGAATGAAGCTAGAGACTCCAAGAACCAGAGGTGAAAAAGTAGAGCATTGCAGGCATAGGGGCAACCAATGCAAAGATGCAGGGAGGGGAAAGTTCCACTGCGGAGAGGAGGTCACGTTTGGGGCTAGCGGGTGGGGAGGAGGAAGGGTAGCACAAGGTATCCTAGTACATTGGTCCAAATCCTGTCACTTACACACACTAACTTGGGCAAGTCATTACATGACTTTGTGCCTGACTTTCCATATCTGTAAAATGAGGGAACAATATGACCTCTGAGGCCTCTTCCAGCTCAAGACCTATGTTCCTATAAAGATTGGCTGGATCCACACTGTAAAAGGCCTTAAATGCCCAATCAAGGAGTTTATTATCTTAGCCTAGAGTCAATAGGAAGAATGACACTTTTTATTTGATTATTCCTACTAGTGTGGGACTAAAGGAATTATTGCATTGTGGATATGGAAGAATAGGTTTCCGTGTCCATTGTAACCTGACGAAGATTAAACCAAATGCAATGGAAACATGTATTCACTGCAGCTGACTGATATGATCCTGGGGCAGCTAGGTGGCACAGTGGATCGAGCGCACCAGGCATGGAATCAGGAAGACTCATCTTTGTGGAATTCAAATCTGGCCTCAGACACTTACTAGCTGTGTAACTCCAGGCAAGTCGCTTAACCCTGTTTTTCTCAGTTTCTTCATCTGTAAAATGAGCTGGAGAAGGAAATGGCAAACCATTCTCCCAAATGGGGTCATGAAGAGTTGGACAAAACTGAAACAGCTGAACAACAACAATGTGAGCCTGTAGTTAGTGGGGACCTGAAATTTCCATACTAGGACCAGTCAAGAATCAGAATGGCACATTTTTTTCATTTACCTTAGGAAGGTGGTGTGCTATAGTAGAATGAATACAATCTGGAGTTGAAAGACCTGGGTTTGACTTCTGTAAAATGACCTTTCTGGGCCTCAGTTAACTCAACTGAAAAATGAGGGGGTTGGATTAGATGAATACTTTAGAGGGCAAGGATTATGTCTTATCTTGTCTATTTATCACAAGATAGAAACTTAATGAATTAGAACTCTAAAATCCTTTTTAGCTCTAATATGACCTTTTGAATGATACCTTCCTGGATGACTCTTATTTGTATAACTTTGGATTAGTCACCTACATCTTTGTGCTTCTGTTTCCTAATTTGTAAAATGTATTTAGTCAGAAATGCTCTATAGCTTGAGGTCTAGGGTGGCAAAAAGCTCAATTATAATTGGCTTGTGCAATGATCCAAAACAGGACTTCCCCATTCTTAATATAGTTTTTAATAGAATTGAAAAGAAATTAATAAAGAATAATTTATTCAGTCAAGCATGAAATTAAATACTTAAGTATTTGTTTAATCTCCATTGCTGGATCATCACTTATTTCATACCTCCTAACTGTCAGTGTCCCCCAAGGTTCTGTTCTGGCCAACTTCTTCTCCTTCCCCATTTTCTTTCTTGGTAACATCATCAGCTCCCATGAGTGACTTAATATTATCTGTTTAAATGATCTCTATATCCAGTTCCAATCTGTCTACTGAGTTTTAATCTCATATCACCAACTATCTATTGGACATCTCAAACTCAACATGTTTAAAACAAAACTCATTCTTTCTCCACATGCTCTTCGCTCTGCCAAACGTTCCTTTTTCTGTAGTGTACCCCCATTCTTCTAGTCCACCAGCTTCATGATCTTGGCACTGTCCTCAACTCCACACTCTCCTTCACCCCACAAATCTACTCAGTTACCAAATATTGTCATTTCTGCCTCTGTAACATCTCTCAAATCTGACTCTTTCTCTCTACTCATACAATGACTACCTTAGTTCATGCCTAATCACTTCTTATCTCTTCTATTTCAATGACCTCCTAATTAGTTTTCCTGCCCCTTCTCTCCCCCCACTAACAATCCATACTCTAAGCAGGGTTCAAGATGATTTTTCTCTAAGCATAGAGGACCATGTCAGTCCCCTACTCAATAAATTCCAGTGGTATCTCATTGCATCTAGGATAAAATGTAAACTGCTTCATTTTTCTGAACTCAATATATCTTTCTACAAAACCTTATTATGCATTACTCCCCCTCCCACACTATGGTCCCACCAAACTGGTCTTTTCTCTGCTCTTCAAAAGTGGCATTCCATTTCTGATCTCTGTAACTTTGAACAGACTATCTCCTACGCATTTTCCTTTCACCTCTGCCTCATAGAATCGCTCACTTTCCTCATGACGTACCTCAAGCACCACCTTCTACACGAGTCTTTTCATGATCCCTTAAGTACTAATGCCCTCAATCTCCAACTACATTGTATTTATTTTGCATTTATTCCATACAGATGTTTATATGTTGCCTTCCTCCAGTAGAAGTTCCATTAGAGCAGGGATGCAATCTTTGTTTTAATGGAATTTTATCCCCAGTGTCTAGTACATAGTAGGCCTTTAGTAAATGTTTGTTGATTGATTGATTTTAGTACTTTGTGGCAGAATGGAAAGAAAATTGAGTTTGGAGTCAGAGGACCTGAGCTCAGATTCCAGCTCTTCTGCTTACTGTATGTGACCCCAAGTAAATCATTTAACCTCTCTCACCCTCTATTTTATCAAGTAATTAGTCAAAATGTATTTATTAAGCCCCTACTATATGATAGACATAGTGGTAGGCTCTAGGGATACCTCTTTCCCTCCTTCCTCTTTCACAAGATAATTAATTGAGATAATGTGTGCAAGTGATTTTGACTTCTTGGAAGAAAGGCAGTAGTAAGTTTTTTTTTTCTCATTTCTAGAGAATTTAGAAATGTTTCATTGAATTTTATTCTAGAAGGTCCTCCTCTGTATAAAAATATTTATAGCAACACTTTTGTAGCAGCAATGAATAGAAGGAAAGTAGGTTCCCATCAGATAAAGAATGGCTGAACAAACTGTGGTATATGGATATAATAGAATATTATTACACCATAAAAAATGAGGACTATGAACAATTCAGAGAAACTTTGTAAGACTTGTATGAGCTAGAGCAGAGTGAAGTGAGTATAACCAGGGGAACAATTTCCACAATAACCACAATAATAATCTCTGCCCCATACTAAGATGCTGGGTTGGAATTTTTTGAGACACTTAGTCATATACTCTGTAGAAATCATCCATATGTCTGCTCATTTTTCATCACCATCAACAATATTTATGGAGTCCCTAGCAAGTGCTAGACATCTGGGAATTAGAAGAGGTATTAAGACCCAGTCTCTGCTCTCAAGGAACTTATGATCTATTTGGGGAATATAAGATTATATGTGACATAACAATTCAGGGTAGGATAAGCTAAATGCCAAGTAATAAGTAGTATAGGAACTAAAGGAAGGATTAGTGAAGGAGGTTGGATTTGACCTGAGTCTTAATGAAAATGTGGAACTTATACATGATAGTATAAGATGGTGAAGGGGAGATGCATAAGTAAAGGTTCTGAGGTGGACATGCACATGTTCATGGATGAATATACCAGTTTATCTGGAACTGAGGATTTACATAGAAAAGTAGTGGGAGATAATGTTGAATAATGATGAAGAGGCCAGATCATAGAGAGCCTTGAATGTTTGGATAAGAGATCAGATTTTATTCCTATAGGCCAGCTCTTTTCAAATTATGGTCTGGAGGTCTCTAAGGGTTCCTGAGACCTTTTCAGGGAGTCTGTGGGGGCAAAACATTATTTTCATATTGCTAAGGCATGTTAATTCCTAATGCAGTAAATATTAGTAGATATATCCCCAAGGGGAAGCTAGGGGGTGCAGTGTATAGAGCTCCAGCCTTGGAATCAGGAGGACCTGAGTCCAAATTCAGACTCAGACACATAATACTCACTAGCTGTGGGACTCTGGGCAAGTCACTTAACCCCCATTGTCTCACCAAAGAAAAAAAGTATAAAGGGGTCCTGAGACCAAAAAGTGTGAGAACCACAGCCTCAGGCAATAGGAAATTAAAGGATTTTAACATTAGAAGCAAACTCAGGTCACCTTTTACAATTTGTACCTAAACAAGTATTCCTTCTGCAATATCCCCAACAAAATCACCAGCTTACACTTGAAATCTAACAATGATGAGAAATTCACTATCTCACAATGCAATGTGAGTTGGGACAGTTTTGATTGTTAGTTCTTCTGTGTTAAACCAATATCTATCTCCCTCTGAAATATCAATCCATTACTCCCAATTCTGCCTTTTGAGGTCATATAGAAAAAATCTAATTCCTCTTCCCCATTATGACCCTTCAAATACTTAAAGAGAGCCATTATATCACCCTCAAATCTTTCCTTCTTCAGTCTAAATATCCTTAGTACCTTGGCATGGTATGGCATTTACTACCCCAGTACAACATCCAATCTATTAAACATCTTGGTCACTGTCTAATGGACTTCTCCAGTTTGCCACGGTCATTTCCATTTGGTCTTGGTTTTGTGTCTATTCTGTCACTCATCTTCTTTGTCTAGGTGAATTCAACACATTAATATTCAAATGATATTTGAGTTTTTCCTCTACAATCTCAGTTGAATTTTGTTTTGTTTATAACATTATAGCTGTCCCTGAATTCTTAAATAGTCCAATCGTGGTCTTATAGACTTACTGGAACACCTACTTACAACTCTTCTTGGATCCCGGTTTTTACAAATATATACAAATTTGTACCCTTCTACAATCATCAATAACACTAATCCCATGTTCTTGGTTGATTCAATTATCACCTTCCCCTCTCTCTGTCCTTTCAATTAATTCTATAGGTTTTATTTTGGTTTAGTGCTGATTCCTCCCATGACCTTCCTCTTTTCTTAAACAGAAGTATTACTTTTAAGATTACCCACTCTTCCTCTACATTGCCCCTCACCTTGCCCCAATATTTGGGACAATTGCAAAGAATTTCTCTTCTTGATTCTCTCTCTCCCTTTGCTTTTGATTATTGTTGTATTTTAAGCATATAAATGTCATTTATTTCTTGATATCTTTATTCCAACTTCCCATGCCAGTCTCCCATAACTGTTCATCAAAATGATCTTGAGGTTGAATAGTTGCTATTGAGTCAATGCCTATGGTGCATTGACATTCCCCTATGATATTTTCACTGGGGATCCATACTAACACTTCTACCATTCTGATGCCCCTTCCTGAGTCTGACCATCCCACACACACCCATTGAAAAAAAACTGAACATATATCTCCAGTCTCTTTTGCTACCCCAGTACAACATTTATGCAGGACTCCCCCCTCCTGTTTGCTTCCCCATTCCTTGAGATCCCAGTAGATCATCATAATGCCTCTGGACTTTTGCTTGCCCTGAATAACATAATAAATCTCCCAGCAAGTGCTGTCAGGTCACCCCTTATGACAACTTCACTCATGTTTTGTTAACACTAAATAACTTTTATACAGAATTCCTGTCTTGTGATTTAGTGATTTAGAATTTTCACACTGATATACCCTATATTACTGCTTATTTGGGCACAACCTCTTGGCTGCTTTGTATCTCAAAATCTTCAGTGAGGTTTTCTTTTTCATATAGCAAAATCTGGAAATATAAGGAGTCAAAACTTTGTTTTGTGTCTTCTAATATTTTCAGTATAAGAGATTCTGGTTTAAAATTCCATTTCCTCTGACTAAAATGTGTTCTAACTTTTCCTGTATTGTTTTTTTCCATAGTGGTAGAATAATCCTATGCTATTTGGATTGGTTCATATTGATAAGTGATCTTTTTTTTCTTTTTAAATTCTTTTCTTTTTTATTTTTAGTTTTCAACATTTACTTCCACAAGATTTTGGGTTCCAAATTTCCACCCCATCTCACCCCTCCCCCCACCCCAAGATGGCATGCATTCTGAATACCCCTTCCCATGGTGTGCTTTCCCTGCTATCTCTCCCCGCTTTCCCCTTCTATTTTCCTGTAGGGCAGGATAGATTTCCTGTATTTCTTATTTCTCAGTTGCATGTGAAAACATTTTTTTTTAAACATGTGTTTTTAAAACTTTGGGTTCCAAATTTTCTCCCTTCCTCCCTCCCCACCCACCCTCATTGGTAAGGCAAGCAACTAAATATAGGTTATATATATGCAGTTATGCAAAACACTTCCATAGTAGACATGCTGTGAAAAACTAACTTTATTTCCCTTAATCCTATCCCACCCCCCCATTTATTCTTTCTTTTGACCCTGTCCCTCCTCAGAAGTATTTACTTCTGATTACCCCCTTTCCCAATCTGCCCTCCTCTCTATCATCCCCGTACTCTCTTGTCCCCTTCGCCCCTATTTTCCTGTAGGGTAAGACAGATTTCCATACTCAATTGAGTGTGTATGTTATACCCTCCTTAAGTCAAATCCTATGAGAATGAGATTCACTCATTTCCTCTCACCTTCCCCCATTTCCCCTCCACTGTAAGAGCTTTTTCTTTTCTGTTTTTTTTGTCAGATAATTTACCGTGTGCTACCTTTCCCTCTCTCCTTCTCCTAGTGTAATCCTCTCTCACCCCTTAATTTTATTCTCTAGATGTGACCCCTTCATCTTCAACTCACCCTGTGCCCTCTATCTATCTATCTATCCATATATATATACATACATACATATAATTTTTTCCCTCCTACTACCCTAATGCTGACAAAAGTCTCATGAGTTACAAATATCATCTTTCCATGCAGGAATGTAAACAGTTCAACCTTAATAAGTCCCTTATTTTTTCTCTTTCCTGTTTACCTCTTCATGTTCCACTTGAGTCTTGTATTGGAAAGTCAAATTTTCTATTCAACTCTGGTCTTTTCATCAAGAATGCTTGAAAGTCCTCTATTTCACTGAATGACCATTTCTTCCCCTGAAGAATTATACTCAGTTTTGCTGGGTAGGTGATTCTTGGTTGTAATCCTATCTCCTTCGCCCTCCGGAATATCATATTCCATGCCCTGTGGTCCCTTAATGTAGAAGCAGCTAAATCTTGTGTTATCCTGATTGTGTTTCCACAATACTTGAATTGGTTCTTTCTGGCTGCTTGTAATATTTTCTCCTTGACCTGGGAAACTCTGGAATTTGGCTATAATATTCCTAGGAGTTTTCCTTTGGGGATCTCTTTCAGGAGGAGATGGGTGGATTCTTTCAATTTCTATTTTGCCCTCTGGTTCTAAAATATCAGGGCAGTTTTCCTTGATCATTTCTTGAAAGATGATGTCTAGGCTCTTTTTTTTGATCATGGCTTTCAGATAGTCCAATAATTTTTAAATTCTCTCTCCTGGATCTATTTTCCAGGTCAGTTGTTTTTCCAATGAGATAGTTCACATTGTTTTCTAATTTTTCATTCTTTTGGATTTGTTTTACAGTGTCTTGATTTCTCATAAATTCACTAGCTTCCAATTGCTCTATTCTAATTTTTAAGGAAGTATTTTCTTCAGTAATCTTTTGGACTTCCTTTTCCATTTGGCCAATTTTGCTTTTTAGGGCATTCTTCTCCTCATTGGCTTTTTGGACCTCTTTTGCCATTTGGGTTAGGCTATTTTTTAAGGGGTTATTTTCTTCAGTATTTTTTTGGGTCTCCTTTAGCAAGCTGTTGACTTGTTTTTCATGATTTTCTTGCATCACTCTCATTTCTCTTCCCAGTTTTTCCTCTACTTCTCTTACTTGCTTCTCAAAATCCCTTTTGAACTCTTCCAAGGCCTGGGACTGATTCATATTTTTCTTGGAGGCTTTGGATGTAGGAGCTTTGGCTTTGTTGTCTTCTTCTGGTTGTATGTTTTGATCTTCTTTGTCACCAAAGTAAGATAATATAGTCTGACTCTTTTTGCGCTGCTTACTCATGATCCTGGCCAATTACTTGAGTTTTAAACTCTTTGTTAAGGTAAAAGTCTGCTTCCAATGTGAAGAGTGTACTGTCCCAAGCTTCGGAGATTTGTACAGCTGTTTTCAGAGGTACTTCTAGGGACCTGTAAATTTTCAGTTCTTCCAAGGTGGTATGCTAAGGGGCTAGGTGTTTCCTCTCCACAGCCACAACAAGCTCCACCGCCAGCGCTCCTCCTCACCCCAGGACTACCCCTCAGAACTGTGACCCAGATCCAAGCATGGGCAAAGCAAGAGATTCCTGCCTCAGCACTGGCAAAGAGAACCCTGCAATGCCCCTCTGATCAGCCACTCAATTCCCCCTCAGTCTGTGGGCTGGAAGCTCAGAAGGCAGCCACTTCCCTCAGGGTGGCTGAGATCTAGTTTCTTCTTGCACTGCAGTAACAGACTTTTCCCACTGACCTTCTAAGTTGTCTTTGGCGTTCCTGGGTTGAGAATTCTGGTAACCGCCACAGCTGCCCGCAATTCAGTCCTCTGAGGCCTGCTCCAGGGTCGCTGCAGCTTGCCTGCCCATGCCGAACTGCGCTCCTTTCCCAGCCCAGCTCGATATACCTTTCTGATCAGCCATCCAGGTTGTCTTGGCCTGGAAATTTGTTTTACTCTGTTTTTTTGTGGGTTCTGCTGCTTTAGAATTTGTTTAGAGTCATTTTTTGTAGGTATTTGGAAGGCTTTGGGGGAGAGCTCTAGCCAGTCACTGCTTTCCCTCTGCCATCTTGGCTCCGCCCCTCTTTTTTTTTCTCATTGACCATAAAATCTAAAAAATGAAGCTTTGGAGTTTAACAGTAACGCATTTGGGTGAATTGAATTTGAGATTTCTCTCTGAGGGTATCCAGTGAATTATATTGTTTTGTACAGTTGTCCTTTGATATTGCTATTTCTAGAAAATTTTCTTGAGTGATTTCCTGAAAAATGAGGTTCCTGCTCTTTCTTGGCATTTTTCGGGTAATCTGATGATTTTCAGCACCTTTGAATACTGCCTTACAGTTCCATCATCTTGTTTGTAAGTTGTTAAGACTGTTTTCAACTGGTTGTGCTTTGATCTTATTTTGTTATCTTTTCTCTCTTCTGACAATTCGCCTTGTATTTTCAGAATTTCATTTCCATTAATTTCATTCCTTCAGTCCCAGTTTCTATCACCTTCTCCAGGTCATTGACTTTTGTTTAGGATCTGACTTACTCAATTCCCTGCCCTTCCCTATTCAAATTCCTAATCCCTATTCTCTTTAGTTGCTCCTTTTTTTCCTCTTCTCAGTTTGATATGTTTTTGTATGTGTATATATGTGTGTATTGGAGTGAATTTTTATTTTTTAATGTGGTGATGATGAAGAAGAATTAAGGACACAGGCCTTTCCTTACTCTGCTCTTACTAGAATTCCTGGATCCCAAACCTGTTATTAGATGTATTATCTATGCTTCCTACTTTGTAACATCTGTATATTTGTTGAGTATGCTATCTATGCCTTCATCCAATTTATTGATCATAATGCTGAACATAAAAGGGGTAAGAACAGATTTCTAGAATACTCCAATAAAGAGCTCCCTCCAAGGTTAGACTATAGATTTAAAGCTGGAAGAGATCTTAAGAAGCCATCTAATCCAACTTCCTCATTTTATAGATGAGGAATTGAGGCCCAGAGAGATTGAGGGATTTGTCCATGGTCACACAGATAGTAGATGGTGGGTTAGTGATTCCAACGTAGATCATCTGACCCCAAAACCAGGCCTCTTTTCGCTGTATGACAAAACCTAATGGATATTAATGACTTCTCTTTGGATCTGGCAATCCAACTTGTTCTTTAAAAAATTAGTTTTATTGATGCCTCTTATTTTATATCACAGTCATTTATAGATACACATCCTCTTTTCCTATTTCCCTGAGAATTTAGTGCTCCCTTGTAACAAAGAAAAAAAAAAAAAGCAAAAATACCCAATATAGTGACTGCATCTGATAATATACGTGCCACAAAGTGCCTGAATTCTTCCTTCTCATAGTCCCCTACCTCACCATCCAAGAGAAGAGAGAAAAGTTTCATTAGCTATTTTATGAAATCATTATTAGTCTTTCAGTTATTATTAGCAAGTTTGGCTTCCTGTTACTGATATTTTTGTTTACTTTGTTGGAGTCATTTTGCATATTTTTCTTCTGGTTCTACCTGTTTTATTATGTATTAGTTCACACAAAACTTCCAATGTTTCATATTCCTCCCATATTCCTCATTTCTTACTGCAGAATTATATCCTAATTTATTCATATACCCCAGTTTATTTAGTCATTTTTCATGCAGACCTACCTACTTCATCCAATTCTTTGCTACCATAAATGCTGCTTTATGATTTTTTTTTTTTTTTTTGGTAAGAACAAGCTAGTGAATTTTTGGACATAATTCCAGATTGTTTTCCAGTGTGATTGAATCAATTCACAACTTCCTAAACCATGGGTAAGTGGTCCTGTCTTTCCATAACCCCTCCAACATTGATTATTTTTATAAAAATCATATTTTAGTAGTACTTTCTCTACATTTTCCACTATTATTTTCCCATCCATCCCAACCAGTGATCCTATACCTTATTTTGATCTTTGTCTTGCCCTCCCGTATAACTAAAAGTTTCCTTCTTTGTCCTCAGCATTCTTGCTACCCTCAGTTTATTCTGAGCCTTAGCACTTTTATGCTTCTTATAATAAGATGCCAGAGTTTTTTGTATTCCTTGTCAGTCACCTCCCCTTGCTTCATCCTTCTATATATGTGTATTATCCTGGGCCCTTTTCATATGTGGCTCTCAGAAAGCTATACATGTTTAACATAGTTCAGTTACTACTCAAAACAAGAGTTCTTGAGCTCTTGCCAATGTGATTACTTTTCCCAAAAAGCCAAAATCAAAAGATATTTAATCAAACAAGTTAACAACTTAACAAATTAAGCAATAAGAACAGATTCCCTGATATATGATGTGATATACTTTCCCCCAGGTCACTACTCTGCCAAAGGGACAGAGCACATAAGCAGAGAATATTAGTGACCAGGAAACACATATGGAGAACTTGTGTGAAAGGGCACACACTCCAAGAAACCATGTGGTCAGAGCACATAGATGTCTAAAGAAAGTCACATCTGTAATGCTGAAGAGCTTCTGATATCCTCTGGAGCTGTCGCTGACCTGCCTCTTGCTGGCCATCACATAGAATATTGCATCTCCACTTCCCATTGGTTGCTGAGCTGTTCCATGCTACCATCTGCGTAGTTTAGCTATTGGTCACTTTAGGGCCATCTACTGTTTTCTGCTATCATCTGCTGGGCAATAGCAGCTAGTATAGGAAAACAGATCTAATTCTCTATTCTCTGAATAGTTTAGGACCATGAACCAACAAAAACCAGCAGAATGCTTCAGGCTAAGATTAAATCTATTCTTTTGACCTCACTCTGCTATTCTCCAACTCTTCTTTCTAAATCTAATTCCAATCTTAGTTATGATCAGAAATACCTTTAAATACTTATGCCTGGTCCTAGCTTAATCACTGAATGGGCATTGCCTCGGTCAAACTGAGACCTGTTATAGACCTTAGGTTAAAAAGGCCAAGGTCTTCCACTGCATCCAGGGCTCACCAATCATCCTGATCTATATCTTGCCGTTGGACGCAGGCTCTGAAGGAGAAAGCGAGGCTGGTGACTTTGCACAGCCCTCCATCGCTTAAATCCAATGCACTTGTGTGTCATGGCATCACCTTCCTGATGTCACGGTCCATTGTGAGAATGAAGGACCACCACGACCACCACCACAACCACCACCACCAACGACAGCAACAGGAACAACAGCAACAACCCAGGGTTCCACTTTAGCAAAGAAGCTAAGCAAAACTAATGAAATTTCTTTCAAATCTATATCAGGTTCTCATTGTTTGTGCAACTCACAGGGGCTGTATTGGGTGGCAAAACCTGAAAAGGGCTAGTAAACCTTGCCTCACTTTCCACATCAGCAAAATCACCTTTTGTGCTATATTTTTGACCAGCTCAAAACTAACTGGGTAGAATAGTGGATACAGCACTAGCTAGATATGGAGTCAGAAAAATCTGAGTTCAAATGTGACTCTAGACGCTTACTAGCTGTGCCTCAATTTCTTGAACTGGAAGATGAGGATAACAATAACACCTACTTCTCAGAGTTGTTGTGAGGAACTAATTAGATAATATTTGTAAAATGCTTATTAACACAGTGCCCAAGAAGCCCCAAGAAGCTTTAGCATGCCCAGAATCCACATCCCTGTTAAACCCTCTCTACAAACAGGCTAAAACCAGGTTGAGGGTAATGGACAGGCCTCAAACCCATCCTTGAGTTAGGGGTGTGTCTGCTCCCAGCATGTGAAGACTTCCCCCAGCAGAATGGGTGGATGACAACAATTTGTTCAAATGGCCATGAAGGAGGCTGAGACAGACACCGTAGAGCACTTAAAGCTTGGTCAGACATTGAAGATGCCAAGGTCATCCACTGCATCCTGGACCAGTGATGTTGACTTTTGTTTTGCCACTGGATTTCAGTGACTCTGGAAGAGAGGGTGAGGCTGATGACTTTGTGCAATTCTGCCTCACTTAAATCCAATTCGTGTACAAGTCAAGACATCACCATGATACCATTGGTCCTCTTCAAGAACAAAGGACAAACAACAACAGCACAATGCCTGACACATATTAGGTGCTTTGTAATTGTTAACTGTTATTAGTTATTATTGGTCTTTTTCTGCTTGTCATTTAAAGATTTGAATTGGTCAATGGATTTCCTATGCAGTCTGCTTAGATGGGTTCCCTTATTTTTCCTCATCAGAATCATTTCTAGTTGTCTCATCAGAATTAAATTCTTGAGCACTTTCCATTCATCTTGTACTGAATTTCACTAGAATTTTAGGCCATGGGGGAAACAATCTATATACCCAGTGGTTAGAAAATTGTCAACCAAAATGTTTTTATAAGAATGGAAATGTAATTGAATTTAGTGTGCTATAAAGAACCGCAAGGGGCAGCTAGGTGGCGCAGTGGATAGAATGCCAGGATTGGAGTCAAGAAGACTCATCTTCCTGAGTTCAAATCTAGCCTCAGACATTTACTAGCTGTGTGGCCCTGGGCAAGTCACTTAATCCTGTTTGTTTCAGTTTCTTCATCTGTAAAATAAGCTAGAAAAAGAAATCACAAACTACTTCAGTATCTTTGCCAAGAAAACCCCAAAAGTGGTCACAAAGAGTCAGACATGACTGAAATGACTGAACAACAACAACAAAAAGGAACGACAAATACGAAGAATTCAGAAAAACACTGGCAGATTTGGATGAAATGATGCAGATTAAGGAAATAAGGCCAAAAGATCAATACACATAATGAAGACAACTGTAAATAAAGACAAATTAAAGAGTTGCCAAAATTCAGGTTCAAAGCAATGGATAATGTTTATAGTAAGGGATTAAATTTAAAGTGCACACTTCTCCTTTTGGTTAACAATTGATAGAAAATGACATACTATCAGTTGAAATCATTATTAGGCATTTTTATTTGAATGTTTTCAGAGGATGTATTTTGTGAATGGCTTACCGGATATTTTTTAGGATGCATCTATAATGTCACAGCAAAATGTAGCAATAAAATTGTTTCAAATAATTTTAATCCGTAGGATTCTTATTCTGCCTTTTTTTTTTTTTTTAACTAGGCCATGGGGTTAAGTGACAACCCCTTTAAGTTACGTGAGGCAAGATTTGAACTCAGGTCCTCCTGACACCAGGGCTGGTGCTCTGTCCACTACACCACCTAGCTGCCCTTCATGCTTTTTCTTAATTACTTTAAATCTACTCTCCTTCGAATCTAGGATGCATCTGTTCTCAAATATATATTTTATCTGCCCTTGTGGGCTAAATTCCATCCCTGGGCAAGAGTCATTCTTGTATCTGAAGATACATTCTTTATCTTAAGCTTTAGTCAGGATATCCAAATCCCATTCTCAGATAACATCTTCTTAAGCAGCTATTCACTTTCTAAATCTACTTTTGTCCTTTGAAAACCCAATATTATGGGGCAGCTAGGTGGCACAGTGGATAGAGTACTGGCCCTGAAGTCAGGAGGACCTGAGTTCAAATCTGGTTTCAGACCAAACGCTTGACACTTACTAGCTGTGTGACCCTGGGCAAGTCACTTAACCTCAAAAAAAAAAAAGGAAACCCAATATTAAATCAACAATAGTGAAGAAAACAAAACTTGTACCTCTAAGGTCTTTATTTTTTTTCCCCAAAACTTCATAACTTCTCATGCTAAGGGCTTCATGGTCCATTCTGAGCAAGAGGAGGACATATACAAAGTGTGGTGATTTAGGAAGATTAGTACAGCAGCATTTTGTAGGATGAATCAGAAAGGACAAGACTAGAAGGAGAGAGACAAGTTAGACACACACACACACACACACACACACACACACACACACAAACATACACATATTCACCTATATATTAGTCATGAGAAAATGAGGGCTTGGACAAGGATGCTGCTGGCAGTGGGAATGAAAAGTAAGGGAAACATTACAAAGGAAGATCATACAGTACTTGCTGACTGAATGGAAGAGAGGGGGAGATGAGAGGAAGTGGATTTGAGTGAGAGGGAAAAGTTTGGAATAACCTCTGCTTTAGGGCTTTTGTGCCTGGGGAAATAGTTGGCAGAAACTGGGAAATCTTGAAAGGCCACTATATGGGGGGAAAAAAGGAGTTTAGTTTTAGACAAACTAAATCTGAGTTGGCAAAAGGATATTCCAGTGGAGGTATCCAGCAGGCAACGGAGATGGGGAACTGAAGTTTGGAGACATGTCAAAGCTAGGAATGTAATTTGGGAATCATCTGCATATAGGTGACTTATATGTAAAAATGGCTTCAACTATTCCACAACAGCCTTTATTCCTGTAAATAACTAAATAAGCATCTGCATATAGGTGACTTATATGTAAAAATGGCTTCAACTACTTCACAACAGCCTTTATTCCTGTAAATAATTACTCCTGGGAATCTTGCTGCTATGATGGTCTATTCCATTAATATAAAGATACAGAATTTTAGGAGAAATTTTTAGCCATCCCCCAAAGCCATCTTAGCAATCCTACTAGCTTCAGCCAATGACTAAAGGAGACTTCAGTCTCTTCAACAGCGCCTGGACCTAGAGCAAACTGACTTCTTGGGCAAATCTGGTAGACAGAAGCAGCTGGTAGCATCTGGCAATGACTGTACCTTCATGCCAGCCCTCCCAGGAGAGGGAAGGATGAAGGCCAGACCTGGAACCCAACAGAACCCAAAGTCCTGACTAGGCTTTTGAACCCTTTTTGGAGAAGAACCAAGAAAGTATAGCACTACAGTAACTCAGGCCAGAAAGAATTTCAAGGAGAAGGGAGATGTTGGTAAGACCAAATAAGGCTAAAAACTCTGAATGAATAAAAACTGATCTTTTGAGAAATCCGACTGAGCTGAATTTCTGTGGCATACTAGGGGAGGAAGCCAGACTAGAGGTGATCCAAATGAAATGGAAATAAACAATTTCTCCAAAGAGCCTGGAGAAAAGGTGGAGGAGGGATATTGGGTTGTGTTGATCAAGTCATGTTTATATTTTACTTTAAGGTTTATCAAATACTTTCCCACAAATGATTTCCATTACATTAATAGCAGCATGGTGTAGTAGATGGAATGCTGGATTTGGAGTCCAGAGGACCTGGGTTTGAATCCTGCTCTGTGACTTTTGCCATTTCTCTTAATCTCTCTAGGCCTTGATTTCCTCATCTGTGAAACTCAGGCAGTGGATTTGATGGCATCCAGGGTCTCTTTTCCTTACATGAGTATTACTATCTCCCTTTTAATAGATGAGGAGACTGAGACTCAAGGAGGAGAAATAACTTACTCAGAGTCATATATTTAGAATCCAAGTAAAGATGAAAGCACAAGGCTTCTGTTTCAAAGCTGAGGACTTCCTCCACAATGCCATACTGTTCCTCCAAAATGACAACTCACATTCCTATATCACTTTCGCTTTTACCTTTTTTTTACCCAGTGAGGTTGGCAATAAAAGTGTTGTTATCTTCATTTATAGGTAAGAAACTAAGTCTCAGAGAGATTTAGTAACTGCTCATAATCACATAGCGATAGAGTCAAGTGGCAGAGTCAGTACTTTGAACCCAAGTCTTCTGATTCTAAGGCCAGTGTTCTTTCTTCTATGGCATAGGACCTATGCTTTCCTGCCTCTGAAAACAAGAGATGTAGGAGATGAACATAAAGCAAGGCTGCGCAGTAGGTAGGAGTAAATATTGTCCCAGGAACAAGTATAAATTTTGAGGTGGAAAACTAAGAAATGTTTATACTCAGGATTCCACCATGGATAGTTACACACAAAACTTTCATTAGCAATTATGGCACCCACCCAGTCTTTAAAGAAAATTTGATTGAGTGATGCAGGATGGGGACAGGACATTGGGGAGACCTTGGGTGGACACAAGGCCTTGTGAGGTAAGAAACCCCAGAATACTGATAGGGGAGATAGACACTTTGAGACACAGTCAGGCTCCCAAAGGGAAAAACACTATTGTGGGGCAAAGGCAAGCTGGGCAAGAATGGAGAGAAGTGAGCTATCTGTTTGCTTCCTGTCTCAACTAATTATTCTTCCCAACTCAGTGCTAAGATCAGTTATTTCTACCTGCTAAAGGAGTGAAAGTGTTGTCTGAGCTCTATAAATTTTGATATCCTAGGACAGAGTCTCTATTGTTCTGCCCTAGTTATGACTCTTATTCTATGGTTGCTGTTGTTGGTTTTCAAAAAGGACCAATGATATCATGAGGTGGTCTTGACTTGTTTGTGAATTGGATTTAATTGTACAAATGAAAGAAAGAGGAAGGAATAGATGAATCATAGCTAATGGTTTTTAAAAATTTTTTTCAGTGAAAAATCTGGCTAGAGTCTTAGTAATGAGAGGACAGTGAAGCTGAAAGAAGGAACTGAAAATTTCAGTGTATATAACAGAATACTAAAACTGGCTGGTTTTACCTAGGGCAAAGTTCAGGAGAGAGAGAATGACTATAATGAGCTGTCTTAGCTTTGCATCTGCTTTGTCCTGAGTAGCTGCCCTTGTATAGGAGCGCTGGAATCAGAGAGTGGCAGAGATTACACAGCTCCAGGTTTATGTATGGCCAAGAAGTTAAGACATCTGGGCAAGGAAATCAGGTCTGGAGAGAAGCGGGGACACAGTTCATTAGATTCAAATACTAGAGACATTGAAAGGAGTTGGAAGTCCCTAGCAAGGAAGTGAGCTAGCCATAAAGGGTTATGTCATTACAAACTGAGAGGGAAAGCTGAAGAAAATAAATTGGAGGTACAACAGATATGGAATTAGAAGGGACCTCAGAGACCATGTAGTTCAATATCCTTATTTTATAGAGAAGGAAACTGAGGCCCACTGAAGTTAAATGACTTGCCCAAGGCCACACAGATTGTCGGCACCAGAAGTAGGGTCTTTTGACTCTATAGTCAGTGCTTTCTTCATTCAATTGCTTTTGCCTTTGGAAAGAACTTTGAGAATGTCTGGTGATGTGTTTGTTAATAACACACAACATGTTGATTGATCCTGTAATTGTTTTCATGTATCTGGATATGATCTTTGGGACCTAGTGGATCTAGTGGAGACCAGAGAACTTTAGATCTTCTGTGGCCTCATGGAAACTAAGGAGAGTGTGAAAACAGGCATATCCTTAGAGGGAGAAATGATGTACGTATGAAAGAACTACAAAACCTCAAAGTTGGAGGAGACCCCAGAGGTCATCCAATACACATCACTCTTGCATGGCAGGTGGAAACAATATTTATCTTATAGGAATAAAAACAAATAGAATCATATTTTTCCTTACTATTAAGGATGGGGGAAGGGAATACAAATACTGAACTCCTACCATACTCTGCTAAAACGTACAATTTAAAAGTCAGAATGATTCAGCCAAAAAGAGGTCATTCTTAGCTTTTCCTGAAGCTCTATTTTCTCAAGCACACTCCCAAATATTAGGAGTTGAAAAAAAGAAAAAAAGACACAGGCTGTCCAAAGTAAACCAACTAGAGGCAGGAGTAGCACTTGAATGTCTTTTTAATCATTACTACTTTTCTTCCTATTTCTCAGCATGTAAAACTCCTTGCCAATGGACCAGGCTGTTATGACAAGCTATTCAAGTAACTTCCTTGTACATAGGAACATCTCTGCAGCTAAATGCATCCAAATCTCTAAATGTTGCTTGAAGAAACAGAGTATTATAGTAAAAGTATATACTAATACTCGTGTAATATTCATTTAGTTTAGCTGCTAGATTTAATTTATTGCTCTTTCACTTTCGTTTTTTACTGTCATGTTACTCTCTTTCTGACTAAAATGCTGTACAGTTCGAATTTTTTAAAAAATTCTTTTTGAAACCATTCCACATATACAAAATGACCCTTAAAAATTCATTTTCCATTATTGCCTACATTGTACAGTGTTCTCACTCTTCCATGGAACTGAGGTGACCACTATAAAAGTATTAAAAACAGATTGATTTATTCCATGATTGAATTTAATCTATCTTATAACTAAATAATAATAATGACAACTAACATTTATATAGTGCTTCCTATGTGCCAGGCACTGTGCTAAATGCTTTGCAATTGTTATCTCATGTGATCCTCACTGCAACCCTAAGAGGTAGGTGCTATTATTATCCCCATTTTACAGATGAGGAAACTAAGATAAACAGAGGTTAAGTGACTTGACCCGGATTTAACAGCTAGAAAATGTCTGAGGTTAGGTTTGAACTCAGGAAGTCTTCCTGACTCTGGGCCCAGTGCTCTATCCACAGTGACACCTAGCTGCCTCTAATTGAAGGTGACAAGATAAAAAGATAATCTACATTGAAGACAGGGGCCCTCAGGCCTAGATAGGACTTGGAACCTTTGAACCCTCCGGACCTGAACCCAGGAAATTTGTCTAGAGAGAGAATAGCTTCAAACATGGTACCAGTTGGGCTTGCCATGTTCTTGTTCATGCTGGGCTTGCTTAAAGTCATTGTGAGTCAGAATGAATATCACAGATCCTTAGCAAAGTGAAGGACTTTTCTTGTAATCTTAAACCAGAAAGAAGGACATACTAGAAGGAGAAAACCTTGAAACAAGAAGAGTTTAAAACTTAATTCTGTGAATAAAATGAGGGGTATTCTCAGGACTTTCTTTCCTTCCATCTGACTCTTGAAATATTTCCAAAATAAGAAAAAAAAAACACACCCAACTCCAACACAACAGTTCATTCATGTTTGATTTTTCAGAGCAATAAATTTCAAGCATTCTGGTTGTCAAATAAAATTCTTGCAAAAGTATAGCACATGAAAATGGTAGTTGTTCTCTACCCCCAATTTAATCTCATTATTTCTCTGAATACTATAATCTCCTTTAACATTTGGATAGCTCCCTAATCTTATCTATGGGCAGTTAGGTGGTGCAATGGCTAGAGTGCAGGGCCTGGAGTCAGAAAGAACTGACTCAACTCAGACACATACTAGCTGTATGATTCTGGGCAAGTCACTTAACCCTGTTTGCCCCAGTCTTCTCATCTGCAAAATGAACTGGAGAAGGAAATGGCAAACCTCTCTGGTATCTTCGCCAAGAAAACCTCAAATGGGGTCATGAAGAGTCAGACATAACTGAAAACAACTAATCAACAACAATAATCTCATCAATATAGGACTTAGTCCTTATACACCTTCTCGTTCTGTGTCCCTCTTCTGTGCTCTTCATTAAATCTTCCACTGAAGATTCAGCCACTCAAAAGCACTAGAATACTCTCTTTAGTTGTTAAGATCTTGAGTATCCCAATGTACCTTGTTTTTTATACCTATAATCTCCTTAAGAGGAAAACATGAAAATGTTGGCTTGTAGACCATCATATCTGCAATTACACTGATGTTGAATGAATTAGTTCTTCCTTAATTGTTAATTTTTTAAAAACTTGAATTTTTGCTCCTATTCCTCAGAAAACTCATCAAGAGGTGACCTTGAATTGACCTTGAATTCTTAAGGTCTATCCTAATGGAATACAAATTTTGGGGGATCCTATCAAGCTAGAAAGGTTTCAAGTGGTAAATCAGGCAATGAACAGGTAAGTGTCTGTCATCAGAGGACAAGCGTAGTTAACTTTAAGGAGACTCATTACCAAAGTTTCGGTGATTTCCATCCCCTTCTCCCCCAATCCCTCTTATTTTGGTCACAGCAACTCAACAATAGCAACGCAGCAAGTGAACTATTGTTCAGCTGTTTAAAAAAAAAGATTCTTTCAAAGTGCCTAGGTATGTGTGATGGATGTATGAAAGGATGGATGGATGGATGGATGGATGGATGGATGGATGGATGGATGGATGGATGGATGGATGGAAGGACAGAAGAAAAGGAAGGGAGAGGGAGAAGAAAGGAAAGAAGGAAGGAAGGAAGGAAGGAAGAAAACATTTATTCAGTGCCTACTATGTACATGTCACAGTGCTATGTTCTGGAGATACAAATAGAAGCAAAAAAGACAGACAATCCCTATTCCAAGTGTTTATATTCTAATGACGAAAGACTATACACAAAAAGGGGCAGGGGAGTGGGGAGGAGGTCGGGGAATTGAAGTCAGGAAATGGGCCAGCAGGGAAATGAAAACCCGCAGTCCAGAGTCCCTTCACAAAATGGAGGCTCTAGCTGTGTGACCTTGGGCAAGTCACTTAACCCTGATTGCCTCACTAAAACAAAACAAAACAAAACAAAACAAAAATGGAGGCTCCAGGAGGAATTCACCAATAGGAGAAGGGCTTTGGATGAAAGAGGCACGATTCTAAGTTCTAAGAAAGTCTGGAGCCGGGCAGGCAGAGGAATGAAGAACAGAATAAATACGAGTGGGCAGAAACTCTTTAGTTTGGAGAGGCTTTATTCATTGTAAAGGGGGAAAAAAAGAATCATTGCAAAGTTTTCAGTTTGAAAATAAATTTTACAAGTGAACCTATCCTGGCAGGGGTAATGGATCATTTGTTGCCTAAGGGTTCAGTTAAGCCATTGCCTTAGTAAAACCATACTCCCAGATAAAAGCAGCCCTCAAGGAGGTAAGGGCAGCTTCTCTAGGAGTTACCAAGCTACTCAAAAGGGAGTAAGACCAGGAGGTCTTTGAAGCCTACTACTCAGTACATAATGCAGTCCATATATACTCCTTGCTTTAAAGGCCCACAGCTTGGTTTCAGAACAATCCACCTGGGGGCAAAGTTAACTCAAACTGCTCTGGGTCTGTTCCATGGCATCCAATCTCACAATAACTCTGGGACAGGGGAAAGTTAGAGATGAGCCAATTCAAGTCTCCCTGGGCCTGTAATACAGTGACCAGACTCACAATAGGGGCTGGGGGGAGGGAGGAAAGTAGAGGGAGAATAACTCAAGCTGTCCAGGGTCTGCATCATAGACTCCTAGCCCACAAAAGAGCCTCCCAGAATAGATTCTTCAAGTCCTCAAGAATGTATGAAGATGGAAAAAAATAATTACCTTTTCAAATTGAGAGAAAGAAAACTGTTGGAACAGTTTAGGCAATGCCTATCCAATTTTAGAAAAAAAAAGTCTTTTGGACTACATTTCATCCTCTAAACCTTCAAAAGCCTATCATTTATCATTAATATTGAAATGAAACAGGAAATACCTGTACTAAGAGAACCTTTGAAAACATGCAGAATAATTGGCAAAGAATATTTTGGGAGGCACTGACAATAATGTAATGCCTGGATTAGTCTTTCAAAAAAACATGAAATTGTAGCTGCTAGGCATATGTAGTTGAAGATTCAGCATTCCAGCATGGACTATTATAACTCAGGACTTCTGATATTCTGACATATTATTTAACAAAAAGCACATGGAAGATGATGCACAGCTCCTGTCTGCATCAAACTTCTACCAGCTTTACTGGGATTTATGCATGTGACTAGACTGAAGGACACATTTTGAAGTGCTCTGATGTTTGTGCGCAACAGTGAGGGAGACCATATAGTCCTCTCCATTTGTCTTTCCATCCAGATTCACACCCCTCCCCCTAACCTCAGCCTTACCCCACTACAGATCGCTGGGACTGTAAGATTTCTCAGAGCAGTGGCCCTCTATTTCATCACAAGGATACCCAGATCAGGGTTCTCTTACTTGTTGAGACTTCCTGTTCTTTGCAATAAGATACATGGCTTCCTGAAAATGTGGTAGCTTTGTACTTCTAATACTTCCTTAGGTTTTCTTGATCTAAAAATCATACTCTTAAAAAAAAAAGAATATATGTGCTAACCTTTTAGTATTTTTCCTCCTTTTATCCAAATTATTCTATGTCTTCATAACTCTAGATTAGGGGAATAAAAGTTAAAGATTGTGGTGTAAATTTGGAAGGCATTATACAAAATTACATAGGAGCGTATGTACCACACACCTTGCAAATTAAAATCTAACAATAACAAACAATGCTGTGCCCAACAGGCTAAGGGCACTGTTCATTTTCTGTCATCTCCTAAGGGCTCCCTCCCCTCTGGATTCCTGTGTGTAACCCACATGGGAAGGTAGACTGGGCTCAGTCCTGGAGATACCTGGTCTCTAATGAGAGGGGTTAATCTCTTTTACTCCTACTCTGATTTGTTTTTTAAATACCCTTACCCTGAAGCTCAGGAAAAGTTACTTATAGCTTAGGTTTTGGTTCATGCCTTGCCAAAGAGGGGAGTACCAAAGCACTCGTGTCAAATATGACACGAATCAGATATAGGAAAGCTATTTCATCCACACAAAAGAAATGCTTAACACACACAAG
This sequence comes from Vombatus ursinus, assembly GCF_900497805.2. NCBI lineage: Eukaryota > Metazoa > Chordata > Mammalia > Diprotodontia > Vombatidae > Vombatus > Vombatus ursinus. The sequence continues at coordinate 12,806,352 of NW_020954548.1, forward strand.
ATTCATGAGCTTTCAAGGACAGACAACTTAACAAGCATAACTTAATACCATAACTAATATTAGCAATTTCTAGGAAGGTTGATCCTTAAAATACCAAGATAATATAATTTGCAGAATTGCTGAAGAGGCATTTTTGTTTTTCACCTATGCTCTGCGCTGTCTAAACAATTACCTCCAAGTCTATGTCTTTTGGCAAGACAAAACAGATGCTGAACTTCTCCCATTGGCAGTATCCTCTCTCATGTAGAACCTCCCCCTTCCACCAATCAGCTCCAATCAATTAACCTGGGAACTCTGGACCTCTCAAACTCACAAGGTTGCCTCCAAGTCTGGACATGTCCATCTCAAGATCTTTATTCAGTCATCTATGCTCAGAAGAGGAACACAAGGCCAAAAAAGGAAACCAGGGGCCTAGCTCCAAGCTCACCTATTTGAACCTCTTCTACCCACCTCTGCCAAATGCCCTGGAAAGTCAAAGGAAGCAAATAAGACAGAAACTGTCCCTTCTTTTTAACCAATATAGCACCTGACCCTGTGGTCACTACTGAGCAGGGGAGATGAGCAAGGGATCACCCAGGCTTGGCTTTGTCTGTCATATCACCAAGCTCTTTGAGCATTGAGTCATATGTGATAGATCAGAAGCAGGCAGCACAACTCTGAGCATGTTCCACTCCTGTTGCAAAAAAAAATATATATATTCCTAAAGAACAGAAATGTGGGTAGCTAACACACTCTACTGAATGAAGTTGAGAATTTTTTTAAACCCACAACGTTTCTGTTATTTAGAATATTAGAAAAAGATATCAAGATAAAAAACAGTTCAACAAAATAAACATTGACTACTGAAGGTGAGTTCAGAAAATACTAGTCTTCAGGTTAAAGGTTACTGGAAATCTCCAATTTTACTGTTTCCACCTAAGATCCATTACTGTGATGAAGATTTTAATACTTCAGTAAGTTTGTATTCTCATTAAGGCAAGTGGTCCTTCCATTGATTAAATAGCATTGCATACACACCTTCTAATCCCATGTGATTCTTATCCATGCTTGTGAGTGGATCCTCCACCGAGGATTCATTCAACATACCAGTAGTCTTCCTCTAGGCTATTGTGTTTTTACATTTCCTACCGTACTCAGGCTCTTTCCTTGCTCTCACCACAGGGTTGACCTACCTCATTTTTTTTGATTGTCCATTTCCTTACACTACCCCTTGCACAACAGTCATCATTCGAAATATACAACAGCCTACTTGTGCCCACTATGAGCTCCCCCAGCCCCTTGCCTTTGGGACATCAGCATCTTTGATTCCTCTGCAGCTACAGTGAGACCCCTGTGATGAAAATATGCTTAAAAAAAAAAAGTTAATCTTTACTTTGATTTCTGAAATGAGTTCTTGCGTTTTCTCTCTAGAAAAACCACATGGGTGGTCAATTTTTGGTGGCTTTCCCTTTTCTAATAAAATTGGACAAACTTTTTATGTCCTCCCCTTTATGTCTGTTTTTCATACAAGATACTGCATCTCTTTTCTCTCTGCCTTTGTACTGGTCATCCTCCATGCCTGGAATACGTACTTTCCTTACTTCCACCTAACAGAATCCCTCTGTTCCATTAAGATGCAGCTCAAGGACCATTTTGCTTGAAGACTTCCCTGTCACCCAAAACTGCTATGGCCCTGCCTCCCAAATTACCTTGAATTTAACCACTTTGCATATATTTCTATTTATCTACTTCACATCTATGCTTTCTCTATTTACATGTATACTTGTCTCCCCCACTCAAATATAATCTCCTTGAGAGGCAGGATTGTTCCATTCTTTGTATTTTTATCCTCAGATCATTGCGCTGTGCTTGGTTCACAGTAGGCACTTGTAAACGCTTGTTGAGTGATTATATTGTGTAATATAGTTATCTTTTTGTATATCCACCCATTAGAATGTCAGCAAAGTAGAACTTTCCCAACAGATCTCACATACGATTTATTTCGCACTCAGCTAATGAAATTTTCATGTTACATTGTATAATACTTATTTCTTTTTGTGTCTCATCATCCATCTACGTTGTGAACTTCGTAAGGGCAGGACCACATTTTACCCAAACATTTAATGTGCCACAGTGCTCGGTATATATAGTGGGAACTTAATAAATACCTGTTGAATGGATCTATGATATAGAAATAGTAATCTAATGTTATTTAGCCATAGAAATGTTTGTTTTTGATATAATGGGTTGAAGAGTAAAAATGAATGATAAAAATGAAAAATTTTTGTAAAGAAAAGGCAGTAGAAACATGAAGATTGAACTTTGTCTTGAAATATGTTTTACATTCTAAGAAATTCTCTATTCACTGCTCCTGTGTTTTAGATTTCATTAAAGACAAGAGATTTAAACTTAGCAGAATGTGGAACAATCTTCATCTTAAACATTTTTAGGGGAGTAATCAACAGAATTCAATTAGATACTCTTTGCCTTTCAAATCATCTTCAACAATTCATTATTTCAGGGAATGGTTTTATTGCAACCCATTTGATTCATCTGGCATAGAGAAATATAGATTACAGTGTCTGTTACATATCTTTTAGTTCATTGAAGTCAAATTATGTCCTGTTTATAATATTTATGAACATGGTATTATGTCATCAAATAAGCACTTTTGATATCATCTTTTTGTCCATGTTAGGAAACTCACTTCAATTAGATTTAGATAGATAGAGCAATTATTAAGGGCTTACTATGTACCAGGCATTGTGCTAAGTGCTTTGATATGAAGAAATTAATTTCTCACCTTTATTCATACTGTTAAAATTAATTCAACAATTATTTATCAAAGACCCACCAAGTGCTAATATTGTACAGGTCGCAAAGAACAAACTATAGCTTCTGTCCTTTACAAACTTAACAGTATCAATTACGACATAGGTCATACCTGGAACCCCTCACCCTCCTCACCCTTCCCCCAATGCTACCTTAGTTCTTAGTATTTTTTAAGTCATAACCCTCTTCAAACCATAGAGCACAAGCCAGCATCATGCTTCAAAATTGTTTCCTTCTATTACTTAAGCTAGAGGACACATGTAGTTCAAAGCAAAGAATTTAACAAAATACAGTAATAAAAGTATCAAGACAGCATTTTCCCACAAACCTTGGGCACACTCTCCTACAAGTACATCCGACCTCATTGGAAAGAATGGACATGTATAAAGAGCATATAGACATTAGGAACATGTGTGGCCAGGGCACCTGTGTGCCCATTGAGGGGATATACATGGTTTACTTAAATGTTTCAAGAAGCAACTCATGCTTCTAATGCTAGAGCTGCTGAAGTCATCTGGCACTAGTGCCTTTCCCCCGTGTTTGTGCCTTCCCTTCCCATATTACCTTCAATCAATATGTACTTATTTACATGGCCTCTCTATTAGAAGTATACGCCTTGAGGGCAGGGACTGTTTTTGCCTTTCTTTGTATCCCGAGCACTTAGGCCAGTGCCTGGCGATGTAGGTAGTAAGTGGTTAATAAATGCTTGTTGATTAGCTGATGGTCATTGTGTTAAATTCTCTGTTGGACTTGATCCCAGTCAGGTCCTGATTCTCAACTGCTCCTCCCAGAAATTCCATCTCTGCTCTAGCTGGTTCTCAGCTACTCAGCTTTCTTTTTGGTCCCCAAAAGCTTTATCCAATATCCACTAGATAGCAGTGTTATGGTTAGTAAGGCTGTCCTGCTTGGAGGAGATCCTTTGAGTGAATTCTCCTATACCTGCCTATTCACATTTTCTTAGTTTCTGAATATTTTCAGAGAGAATGTTTTAGCTCTAAAAAAAAATAACAAATAGAGATATTGCCTTAGATTAGGAAAAACTTGGAAATTTTCATAAATAATCCTATGTTTTCTTTTCCATGGAACCATGATCTTTTAGAGAGAAAATAAATTTTAGTTACAGGGAAAAAATAAAATGAAATTTTAAAAAATCTTGTTTCATGGTCCCTAAGAAATGAAATGAAAAATGAACAATAATCACCTATATTATTCTTAACAGATACCTCCTCATTTGAAATGTCTGGGATTCTAACCTTCATCTTTGCTTCCCACTTGGGAAATTTGTCTAGGAGTCTAGGAATAACCTCTGGGACCACCATACCTACTTTTCTATCTCCCCATAGCAAAGTCAAGCAAAAATACTGAGCACATTGTACCACCTACTTAAGATGCTTTACCTTCTCATCCTCCTACACCGTCCCCAGGACGTCTGCTCCTCCAGCCTCCGACCGCTAGGGGTAGCCATCACAAGTCAGACGCGCCCGGTGCAGGGGGAGCTACAGCTCTCCTCAGTCCGCGCTCGGTGGCAATGGTAGTGAATGAAGCTCTTCTCCTGGGCCAGGCTGCTCCCAGCAGGTAACAGCTGTCCAGGCCAAGGTTCTCCCTGCCTGCCCTTTGAACCCTTCTCTGGACTAACCTCCACTCTGAGTGCCCGGGGAATCTTTCACCTCACTTGAGCCCAGGAGCGCCTTTAGTCATAGGACACGCCCATCCTCTCCAAAGCCCCTCCCCCTTGTTTTACAGATAAGGAAACTGAGGCTCAGCAAGTTGAAGTGACTCGCTCTGGGGTCCCAGAGGGAGTAAGTGGTAGGGGCAGGATCTGATACCAGATCCTGCCTGCTGGGCTTGGGTAGGGGCATAACCCGTCCCCACCACCTCCAGCTAGTCTGACACCCCTCCTCCACCACTGAAACTGTTCCCCCAGGAAACAAGTGAAGGGGAGAGGTTCGGGTAGAGAAAGCTTTGTAAGCTCCCTACGCACTCTGCACGACCAGGGCTGGGATGGCTCGAGAAGGCTGGAGAGACTTCATCATCCTAATAGCTAGCATTTGCAAAGCTCCACAAATATTACCCCATTCAGAACTTGCCACAACCCTGGCAGGTAGGTACCACTATGATCCCTATTTTACAGATGAGGAAACAGGAGGCAGGCAGAGGTAAAAGTGTCTTTCTCAGGGCCACAGCCACACAGCTAATAAATAAGTCTCTGAGGCAGGATTGACCTCAGGTTTAACTGATTTGTGCCCTTTGTTTCCCACCTCTACTCCCCATCCTCCAGCAGCACATCATAGCCTGGGCTCTCTACGTGTTCATGTATTTTGGGGAAAAGGGTGGGGACAGACTGGACCTGTGATTTCATCTGGGTGAGGCACTTCATTACAAAAGCAGATTAACATCTTCTTGGCAATTTATCATCGTACAGAGTGTGACTAGTCCAGGGTCACCCCATCAGTGGATGTTGTCAGAGGCAGGACTAGAACCAAGATTTTCCAGGCCCGGAGACCATCTCCGCATCCTCTATACTAGATAGCCTCTAGGTATTCAAGTATAAAAAAGTTCAGCAGGGCAAAGGTGGATTGTGTGTCAGTCCCCAAATGAGTGGTATCCAGGTTAGACGGCAGAGGGCTAAAGCTGACCTGAAATTTGTAGACTCAAGGGTCCTCAGGTCTGACTGCCAGAGACTCCCAGGTGAGTGAGGACAAAGTCTTTGTCCAGCTTCCTGTGCCAGAAACTAGAGAGGCACAAAAAAGGCCACACTGGACCTTTTTGTCTCCCCTAATTAGGATGTGAACCCCTAGAAAGCATTTCTATTTGTAACCCCAGTGTTTAACACAACGCTTGCCACCTAGTAGTTGCTTACTAAATGCTTTTATCATTCATTCATTCATTTATTCATTCATGATCTCTGATGCAGACATAGCTAATAGGAAAAGACTCAAAAAGTGATGAGGCTTTTTACAGACATTTTCTCATTTGATCCTCATGACAACTCTCAGAGGCAGATGCTATTGTCACCATTTTACATTAGAGGAAACTGAGGCAAACAGATACTTGCCCTGAGGTCACACCACTAGTGTCTGAGGTCATATTTGAACTCAGTTCTTCCTGATGCCAAGAGCAGTGCTCTCTCTACTGAGCCACCATGCAACTCTTGTTGACTTTGTGACCCAGAGTCATCACTGTCAAGCCCTTTGGTGTATTCTGTATCTAAGATATAGATAAATAAGATAAATAGCTTACAAAATAGCCCAAGGTGTAAGACAGAGGTGTTAAAAACACAGCAGTACTCCCCAGTGCAACCTGACAAAACAATAACTAATACAACAAAACATAGACAACATTACATTTAAAAGCTATGTCAATACATGCCCTGCAAGGATCCTTATGTACAGTTTAGTGGCCCTTGTTTGTATTTGAGTTTGGCAGCACTAGTGGTATATATAGGACACAGCCAACTTGGGGACACACAAACAGATATACAAGAAAAACCATCCAGGTATCTAGTCTCCCTCACACTCTACTACTCTGCCATAAAGAGGTCTTATCTGTCTTTCTTGACTTCCTTTCTCCTAAAATATACAACTCAAGCTGTATGTTCAGGACTAGCCTTAACACCAGCCCAGATGTTTCAGTCCTTTCCTGCTTTTATGTGCTGCCCTCACTTCACCTGGGGGCTGCTAGGTGGCACAGTGGAAAGTGTGACAGGCCTGGTGTCAGGAAGAGTTGAGTTCAAATTCAGACTCAGATACTTACTAGCTGTGTGACCCTGGGCAAATCACTTAACCCTGTTTGCCTCAGTTTCCTCATCTGTAAAATGAGCTGGAGAAGGAAATGGCAAACCACTCCAGTCCCTTTGCCAAGAAAAATCCAAATGGGGTCATGAAGAGTTTGACATAACTGAAAAAAAAACTAATGACAACACTTGACTTGCCCTCAGAGAACTTCCCTGCCTTCCTAATTGTTCTAACATCCGAAGGCTTATGGAGACTAGAAAACTTGAACTGTAGGATTACTAGGAGTGGGTTTGGGAGAAAAGAGTCCTACAAAAAGAGTTGATTTAAAAAAAAACCTGTGGTGCTATGTTTGTGTATGTGTGCCTTTCTACTTAGAATATGCAGCAGAATGAAGACATTCGAGAAAAGATGGCTTATCTAGCAAAATCAGAAATGACTTTGATTCTTGAAATGATAGTCATTCATTTTCAAGGGAAAAAATCCCCAGAGAATTCAACTAAATCATTTCATTGGCATCCTTAAGAAAGTTTGATTATCTTTCATCATCAGAGGGAGAAATTGCCCTTTTCTCATGTGAAGCAGTATTAGGAGGAAGAAGTTCAGTGTTAACTTTCTCTACATCATACCTTATGATTAGATTGAAAACTAAGTGACTACCAATTTCCTTGAATCAAAATTTAGCTACCAGATGAGCAGAATATTTCTGAGAGACAGAAGAGAGAAGTGTATTCTATTTAGGTTAATTCCTATGAGTGATGAATCTCTAGGTTTGATTTCTGGGTATATTTCCCCACAAAAAAAAAATATGGAAGGCTACATGTATATATACACAGATGTATTTCTGTTTGAATGTAATAGAATAGAAACAATTACACATTTCATATTAAAATATACCAATATAATATGTATTAGTTACATAATAAGTATTAATATTGTATTATAATATACCATGTGTTATATATGTATTATATTATATTGTATCATACCATCTGTGCAACTGAAGTTTCTATTCCTCTAGCTCAAATTGTGTTTCCATTTAAAATACTTTTGTGAGATATATGTTGACAGTTGGCTTCATCATTTCTGGAGTCAGAAATAACTATGAATGTGGAGACCTGGATTTTAGTCCCAACTGCTATTGACTCACTGTCCTTTGGCAACATAATTTAATCTCTATGCCTTAGTTTCTCCAACTACAAACCGTAGATAATGACATTTTTTTCCATCCAACCTCACAAGACTAGAAAAAGTGAGATGATGAAATTGACTTAATATAATGGCACTATGTAAATTCAGGTAATCGCTAATAGAGTGGGCTTTATTGGCCAAGTATATTATTGAGATAAAAATCTTGAGATAGGTCTAGTTTCAAGATAAGCTACCTTCTAATTTAGTTCCTGAGCATGATTTGATAACCAGTTTGGTAAGGTGGCGAAATAATTTACATGAAACTTTCCTAGTTCCTTGGATAATGGTATTTATTTTGATGATGATGATTATAATAATCTTCCATTAAAATCCTACTCTTTTGCTTCATCATGGCATGGCAGTGACCCTGAATTCCCAAAGGCTATACCAGCACAGGACAAGATCTGGCATTTCCTATCATGCTGGAAAGTTTTTTTGAGTATGTCTCCAACAACATTTATATGTCAGCCTGAGGGTCAGCCAAACTAAATTTATAGAACTCCATCACCCAAGTTTTGGCCACCAAATGATATCATTTTTTTGGACACAGGAACTCATGCCTATTAAAGCTTAGGTCTGTGATCTGCATTGGTTGGGAGACTATTCACAATAATGAAATCACCAGCTCTTTGAAGCAACCATGACAATAATGAGAATATTTAGTATTGTATTGGTTATTGTGATATCACTATGGAATTGGACACCTATATTAACAAATCTCATGGTATTATTAGTTTTATCAGATGTTCTCTTGCCTAAATACATTGATTTATTTCAATTCAACAAACATTTATTAAGCCCCCATCAATGTTAGGCACTGGGGATAAAAAGATAGAAACAAAATTCTGTAGTTCCTACCGTTAAGGAGCTTACATTCCATGATTCTACCAGTACATTTTTAGCAATGATTTTAAAAAAAGTTTTAGAAGTCACGCTTATGTATTTGTGTTAGTTCAACTATTAACATATATTTGAAGACTATTATATGCTCTTTCTCATTTTGGTCAGCCTGCTTTGTTATTTCTTATCAGTCAGGGTAGCAAAACCCTTACCCTACACTAGGTAGTCTAGCTGATTATGTGAGAGCAACACAATTTTTTTTATAACTGTTTTGATTTTCAGTGGCTTCTAAATGAGCACATTTTAATACAGTTAGAAATACAAGTTTGCCCCTAGGCGCCCTATGTGTTTTGGGGTTAGTTAACAAATATTTAGTTGAGTGCCTACTTCATTTTGGCAATAGGCACAAATGGAGGAATATCAAAGAAAGAATATAAAATAAAAGTGGAGGTAATAGACCTGGGTTTGCACCTTGAGTCTGTCACTTATTAGCTTTCAGACCCAACTGGCAAGTCACAGCTTTCCCGAGCCTCAGCTTCCTCATTTGTAAAATGCAGATAATAAAATCTCTAGCACCTACCTCACAGGACTGTCGCAGGGATCAACTGAGATAACGTAAATAAAGGGCTTTGCCAACCTTAAAAGTCCCACATTCAGCTAAAATGAGAGGATTGGATTAGACTGTCTCTAGGTTATGATCCCTGTTCTTTGGAAATTCAGTTTATGTTATTTAGTCATCAAGAAAAGAACTTACATGAATGAATGTGCCTTGCTATTCAACTTCATGGTTCAAAAAAAAAGGCAGATCTTTTATTTCAAATTTTTCTGAGTCATTGATTGGGAATACTGTAGTTAAATTCAGTGGATATTTATGAAACTCTTACTATGTGCCAAGCATCTTTCTAGGAACTGGACATACAAAGGCAAAAGCAAAACACTTCCTGGCTTCCAAAAATTTATGTTCTAGTGGGGGGAAACAACATAAATACATACACTTACAAACTGATAAATACACAGAAAATAAGATTGGAAAGGTAAGTTGGAACTAGGTTGTGAAGGGCTTTATGTGCAAAACAGAGGATTTTGTATTTCATCTGGAGTTAATAAGGATCCATAGAGTTTATTATTCAGGAAAGTGACATGGTCACCTGTGCTTTATCAATATGGCAACTGTGTGGAAGATAGATTGGAATGGGAAGAGATGAGGCAAGAAGACCAATTGGAAGGTTACTGCAATAATCAAAGTGAGAGGTGCCAAGGGGCCTGAGCTTTGATGTCGTGGCCTTGTAAGTAGAGATAAAAGGACATATGCAAGAGGAATGGTGAGGTAGAATCTACAAGAATTTGCAATTGATTTGGTCATAGGAGATTAGCTACAGTGGGAAGCTGAAGATGACTCCAAGGTTGCTCATCTGGGTGACTGAAAAGATGGTTGTACCTTTGACAGAACTAGAGAAGTCTATGAGAGGAGTGGGTTTAGAGGGGGAAAGATAATGGGTTCTGCTTTAGATGTGTTGAGTTTGAGATGTCTGTGGGACTGCCTGACCAACTGACTTGGGATAGATGGATGGATTGGAGAGTCATCTACATAGGGATGATATTTAAACCCATGAGGGAGGGGAGTACAAACAACATGTACATAGAAAATTAAATACAAAATACATATAAAGTAATTTCTGGGCCGTTCTAATGTGAAGGACAATTGATGAACATTTGAAGGGGTTCCAAAGAGCACAATGGAAGGGTAGAGTGGCATAGGCACACAAGAAGACTAGGGTGACATGGATGGGTATGAAGGAGGGGGAGAATTGGGGTCAGGAAAGGGAATTTCAACCTAGCCAGCTTGCAGCTTTGAATCACAGGGATCCTGAGTAGAACCAAGAAGGTCTTGCATGCCATTAACAGGAGAAATGGTTAAGTTATCAATTTGGTTATCAATCTCTGAGCAAAAGATAGAAGGGGGCAGAGGGCACACCTGCCAGGGTAAGCAAAATCCTAGAGCCTGGGTGATTCTAGAGAGATGAGGCATGTGTGAGGTCCTTATCAGGTGAGCACAAGGAATGGAAACACTGCTTTTCTGATACTGAAAGCAGGTATAGGCACAATTCTAAATAACAAATTTTTAAGTTAAATTGCACCTCAATTTTTTGATTTCTTGGTGACTTACACAGTGCAATCTTCCCACAATGGGCACATAATAAATAGGACTGACTAGTTATTCTGTAAAGGCAATATGGTTCATGGTTCAGTGAAATGAGCCCCTTGATTTGGAGTAAGAAGACCCAGGTTCCAATTCTGGATCATCTGCTTATTAGCTCTATCACTCTGGGGCAAGTCATTTCCCCACTCTGGACCTCAGTTTCTTTATCTGTAAAATGAGAGGGTTGGACTAGTTGACCTCTAAGATCCCTTCCAGTTCTACATCCTGTGCATGAGATAACAGCTTAAACATTTCTGGAGTTAAGTGTTTCTAGAAAAAAACAAAAGCAGCCTAATTACTTTTCTACTACCTGATACCAAATGTCTGTTTGTGATCTTTGGCTATTTTTATGCGTCTGAAGGCAATGTTTTCTTTAATATCAAAGATCATCTAAAACTAGTAATGATTCCACAGTAGTGTTATACAATATAATAGGAGAGGCAGTGTGGATGGAGGGCCAACCTTTGAATCAGGAAGAGTCAGTTCACATCATACCTCTGACACATGCCAACCCTGTGACCACAAGCAAGGTACTCAACCTCTCAACACTTCAGGCAACTCTCTCACTTGAAGATCCAGGCAGTTCCTCACACCTATGAAAACAGAGGTCTAGACCACCCCCAGCCCACTCCCAAAACTGCAGTAGTAGCCAAAAGAAATCTATACTGTAATTCTTTAAGCATATATATGTATACACATTATATTCTCTGTTATCCATTATTACATTTGTCACTATTTCAGCACGTATAGAGTACAGTAATGTATTGATTAATGAATCCTCTGGGAACAAAGCTTCTTTGTAACAAAGTTGTCCATATTAAAAAAAAAAATCTTTGTAATCATGTATAGCTATTTGCTGACATCATGAGACTTAAGAGGAATGTTCTTACTAAGTTGCGCCTGTGCCCAGGTGGAGATGACAAAAGGAAGGCAATGGTTGTGTAGTGGAATAAGCAATGGGTCTGGAGACAAGAGATCTGGGTTCAAATCCCAGCTCTGCTCCCCTGTTAACCTATGAGAAACTTAGGCAGGTCATTGAATCTCAGTTTCCTCATCTGTAAAATGAGAGGCTTATATTATGGAATCTCTAAGGTTCTTTCCAACTCTAAATGCCATGTATGAATTATGGCTTCAGTTCTTGACACTGGTCTTCAACATCTCTAGTTCCCTTTCTTACTCTCTTTTCTAACTACCCTTAGAAGTCTTTTTTTTTTAATCTCTAACTCTCATCCCCCACCTCTTAAAACAAGATTTTGATTGCTTTATTATACTTTAGTTTGAATGGGTTTCAGTTAGTGAGTTTTATCAACCAGGTGTTTGCATTTTAAGCTTTTTTCTGTAATTATGGAATAAAAGATTTTCTTTCCAGTTAAAGGAACTTTGACAAGTTAGTAAGCAGGTGAAGAAATTTAAGGAGGTTGAAGGGGACAAGATTACACTATGCATAAGGTCAGCCCTGAAGGTAAATCAAGTTTTTTTTTTTTTAGGAGTGACTGGGGATGAGGCCAGTAGGATGGGAGTGGGAGGGGATTTCAATGTAAACAGCAAGCCACAATAAGCCTTCTTTTTCTTTGATTGGGAGAGAGAGTGTAAGGAAGAGAAGCAGGGAGCTGGCTATTCTGTAGGCTATTCCAAAATTTATGAGTGATTGCAGAGTGTAGAGCTCAGGTTCTTCCAGGGAACTGCTCTGCCCTCCCACAGATATACTTAGCAAGTCATTTTCTTTTAGAACCTCACCTTACCCCACCCCCATTTCTTCTTGAGCATCAACCAGAACCCTAGTTGCACTGTTCTGTTTATACTGAGATGACTCTCCAGAAATAGACTATTTAGGGAGTTTGGGAACTGGTTCCCTTTTTCATTGTAAATTTATTCTCTTCTGCCCCATCTCCTAAATGCATTTTTTATATTTTCTGGCCTATTTGATTTAATTAATATTTTTGTTTTCTAGTATATTTGATTTTAGTTAATATTTAGTCATTTTTGGTGCCCTAGTTCATAATCATAATATCATAATAATAGCTAGCATTAATATAACTCCTACTATGTACCAGGCATTGTGCTAAGCACTGTACAAATATCATCTCGCTTGATCCTCATAATAACCCTGGGAGGTAGGTACTATTATTATCCCCATTTTATAGAAAAGGAAACTGAGGTAAATAGAGGTTAAGGGACTTACCCAGGGTCACATAGCTTGTAGATATATGAGGCTGGATTTGAATTCAGGTCTTCCTAACTTCCTAACTCCAGGCCCAGTTCCCTTCTCTCCCCCCACCTTTGTGATCTCTTGGAGCACATATCCGTACCTTCTATATTATTTCTGTATCTAATAACAAAGTTTCTGAAAATGAAAGGTACTGTTGTAGTATTTTTTCTTCATTAATAGAGGTTCTATATTGTAAGTTCCTTGAGAAAAAGGGACTACATGTTATCTAAATTTTCTACCTCCCCCACCTTCTAGACAGTTATCTTCATACAATGAGTACTCAATAAATGTTCTTAGTATAAGGAAGGCAATGATCTGAGTGCAGTTGGGAGAATGCAGGACAAAGATTGTCCAACTGAACCTTCCCCTACAATGTTGCTAATGAAGTTCCAGGATGATTTGCATGGCACTGATGCTAGGTGTACTTACTCCAACCCAAATATCAAGTCGGACAAAGAATGTTCTTAAGTGGAGTTGTTCAAAAAAATAGACTTGTTTTGAGGCCTTTTTACTATACTGACTGAGTATAGCTGTGGGTCTGACTCAAAAATAGTAGAAGAAGGCCTCAGGCTGTGGGCTAACTCACAAAAGTTATGAATACCACCCCCCCTTGGGATGAAGCCACCTAGCAGCTACAATCCATCTGAGAAGCAGCATATGTGAATAATAGTTCAGTGGAGAAGTAGCAGTTAGTGGGGTCAGCAGCAGTTGCAGCCTAAGAAATGATATAACCTCAGAACTCTTCAGGGAAGTAGTCATTGGTGGTTGCTGAGGGAGAACCTGTGCCAGCTGGAAATGTGAATTGGATGGGCTATTGTTCTCTTTCCCATTGGAGACATCTGTGGCTGAATATGGGAAATTTCTCTTTGTTATCTATCCTGCTTTCTGTTTTAGGTGAAGAACCTTTGTTTTATTCTAATGTAAAGTGTTTTATTTTGGCTTGGTCATGGAGATTCAGTAGTTATGGGGGCCTTTTGGGCTGTGGCTTTAGACAAATAATTTATCTCAAGAATCATGTACCTGGGAGGAGTCTTCAGAGCATTACAGTTATATTATTGTTGTGTCATATTTTATTACTGTAAAGTGATGTTTGAGTTTTATAATGTTGATGACCAGCCACAAAGGCATATCTTTTAAAAGTCAATATTCTCCAGGTGATATTATATAGCTGTTAAGTGACTCAAAGTCATATGGTGGCTATAAATGGGTTATAGCACATCAATGATGATCTAGTGGTTCCTTCCCTGTTGTCTACAAATATCCTCAGGTCTCCCCCATCCTCAAAAAATTCTTCATTTGACCTGACTTCCCCCCTCATTATCAGACTCTATCTGTCCTCTCTTTTATAGCCAAACACCAAGAAAGAGCCATCTATATTTATTGCTATCACTTTCTTACCTACAATTTTCTTCTCAACCACTTGTAATTTCCTTCTTTTCCCATTGATCAACTGAGATTCCTCTTTCCAATGCTAGCTATTATTCCAAGATTACCAACTATTTCTTAATTGCTAAACCAATTACTTTTTTTCAATCTTCATCCTTCTAAAATTCTTATTAGCATTTGACACTGCCAACCATCTACTCCTTCCTGGGTTGTCATGATGCCACTATCTCCTAGTTCTCTTACCTGTATGGTTTCTCTTCAGTTACCTGCTGGATCATTATTCATACTTCACTCTTTATGCATGGGGTTCTTTACTGAATCATACTCTCTCTATATATACTTTTTGGTGATCTCATCAGTTTCCATGAATTCAGTTATTATCTCTATGCAGATTACTCTCAAATCTTTATGTGCAGTCCTTATTTCTCCCCTGAGCTCAGGTCTTGAATTACCATCTGACTGGTTGACATTTCTATATCTAGTCCCATGGATATCTCAATCTTAAACATTTCAAAGACAGAACTCATCTTTTTCCCCAAATCCAATTCTCTAACTTCCCTATTTCTTTTAAAGTCACCACCAACCATAAAATTATGCCAAGTTTGCAACCTTGGAGTCATCCTCCATTCACCATAGCCAATCAGTTGCCAAGTCTTATTTATTATACTTTTTGAACATTACTCATATCTATCCCTCCTTCTGTCCACTCAGCCCCTTCCCTAGTTTTGGCTTTTTTCACCTCTTTCTTGAACTACCGTAATAGCTCCTAATTGGTCTCCCTGTGGTTGGCCTCTCTTCTTTTCAATCTATTCTCCATGTAGCTGTCAAATTGATATTCTTACAGGCTAGGATAGGTTGTTTATACTACTTTCCAGCTCATGAAGCCTTAGTGGCTCCGTATTTCCCTAGGATTAAAATACAAACTTCCGTGTTTGGTATTTAAAGTCCTTCACTATCTAGCTCCAACCTCTCCATCCTGAATTATTTCTTATTCTCCCTTATACACTCTAAATTCTAAAAAAGTTGGCTTACTTTGTTTTTCCTGTAAGCACCATTCCAGCTTCCATCTCTTTCCCTTCAAACAGGCTGCGTCCCATGCCTAGAAGGCTCTTCTTTCTCACCAGTACTTCTGGGAATGCCTAATTCCATTCAGGACAGAGTTGCACATCACTCCCTCACAAGGCCTTTCCTTTTCTCCCAGGTGTTAGTGCTCCTTCCCCTCACTGAATGACTTTACATTTGGTTTGTATATGATTTGTATTTACTTATCTCTGGAGACATTTTATCCCTACCTGTGTAATGTAAATTCTCTGAAGACAGGGACTGTCCTACTTCTGTCTTTGTATTCCCAAGGCCCAGGATAGTTCCTGACATATCTTACTTAGGTGCTTAATAAATTCTTGTTGAGTCATTGGTTATCTGTGCACATGAATGTCTCTTCATCTGCACCTCCGAAAACATAAACACTTTAAGTACAGGGGGTCACAGTGAATCCTCATTTATGCCTTTGTAGACTGAGCACAGTTTCAGTCAAATAGGAGTCAATAAACGCTTATTGTATTAAATTGAACTGGACTGGATTGACTGATAAGTAGTATAAAACACCTAATCAAGGACATATATGACCAGAAAAAAAGAGGTAGGATTGGTCATGTAGCAAAAATGAGAGATGTAGATGGGAAGCCAGGGTGTTCCACTGGTATCTATCCCCAGAATATCAGAAGGACCACAGGATGATATCCAGATCATCAGGTCAGTCCTCCATGGAAGATTTACAGGAAGACAAGAATAAGATTCACATAGATGGAAAGTACAGGTAGACAGAATGCTTATATCAGTGTACTCTTTGAAATAGAGACATAATGATGAGCTTGAAGTATACCTTACAGTGTATTCTGAAACATCAAAGAAATACTGTTTTTTCAGTATTTATCAGTTTTGATCATGGTAGTTTTAATGTTGAAATTTGCTTTATCATATTCTAATTATTTGGCAATTGGTCATCTATATGTGCCACACAGTTCTCAAATATAGCCAGAATGTTTGATTAACCAGAACATTCCATTTTCTGACCATTCTGGAAAGCATCGTCTTCTTCACATTGAATATGACACTGTTAGCATTACTACTTGTAGGTCAAAGTGTGTATGCAAAAGTTAATACTATATGTAACTTTCAGTCCTTTCCCCATGGGTTTAAATGTGTAATCTAATTCTGATTTAGCTATGCCCCAAAGGAATTTAGAACACTTTGACATTTTGCATAGCAAATCACTCTGAGCAAAGAGGGAATCCCATTAACACACAATAGTTAGTCCATCAATTATATTTATAAAGGGCCCCAAATGTGATGAGCAGTATATATGCCTACAATCAAATTGCAATCTCTCTATATTCTTTTTGTTGGGGACCATTTCAACATCATACAATTATGCAATTAGGATTTCCTAGTCGAAAAATAACTTTCCAGGTTGTGTAGATGAGCTTTGGAAAACCAGACACCCTGAATGTTTTGTTCTCATATATGATTTGGCTGCATTCCTATAGAACATAGTGAGAATATGGTGTTTTCCATTTTTTCAAGGGTATAAACTGAAGTACAACAAAGACTTGATTACCTCATGGTCACAGAGTGGCAGATCAGGGAATAGAGGCCAGCTCTTCTGACTTCTGGCTCAGTTCACTCTGCACTAACCACAAATATGCTGCCTTTTAGTTGATTAGCCCACATAGTATACCTCAGAGGCAGATGTCCATTAGATATGTGAGGACATAGACAAACAGGGTGACTTTCAGTCAGCAAGTCAGTAGAAGGGTCTATGAAGAACTCAGTTCATTTGCCCAGATGCTTCTCTTCCATTAATTGCCACAGAAGTCTCAGCATTTCTGATTGTACCATGGTTTTGAAGTCATGTGGTTTGTTATTGAATATTTGCAGCAGTTTTATTTAATAGTGCTTTACATATATCAAGGTGCTTTTCAGGCTTGTGTTTTATCTGAAGTACAGCATAACCAAGATCATGAAGCAAACTAAATAAACATGAAATTAAACATAAAAAAGGCACAGTCAATAGAAGTGTTTAAAAATAATCAACTAAAGTTTAATATTCTAAATCAGCAATTTCTTAGGATGAGCTAGAGCAAAATATGTATGTGGGGTGGGGGGCATGATACGATGCATGGCAGGGATCATAAATTAGTAGTCCACAGTGAATTCTTACTCAATTAATCTCTCAATGTAGTCTCTAAGTCTATGTCCTGGAGCTACTAAGTGTCAACTACAGATACAGGTTTTGATGTCTCCTTTAAACAATATTAGAATACAGGAATGCTCAGGGTAACCTGATCTAGGACATCTTATATCTCAGAGACCTTTCTAGGTTCCTACTTTCTCAAAAGGGGTTTAAATGAATGCCTAGAGAGATAGAGGGTGGCCCAGAATGATGCAAATATCAGCACTGATGGCCATAAATACACCCAATTCCCCTGACCATGGTCTAGTTCAAGGTTTTGTCTAATAGTAAACCTTGAAATAATCTGACCAGGGGCATGAGGTACTATGACTAGATTAACAGCTGGGACTACAATACAGATGTAGACCAGAATATAATAAATTGCAAAGGACTTAAAATTCTGACAGGCATACACAATTCAGAGCTCGTATAATAAGTAGGCTTAGCCTCAATTCAGTCTACTTTTTAACAGTCAATGTAAAGGGTAGGTGTCATATGATTCAGGGAGCAAATGCTGGGGTTAAGTGCATGTTGTATGCAATTGAGGAGTCCGACCTGAAAACAGAGATAATTACAGTAACTGAGCCATTTGTAAGGCCATCAGGAGATAAATAAGGATGGAATGTGTACACACTCCTGAAAGGAAGAATTTTATACCACATCTGACATATGCTTGCCAGAGAAAGGACACAATCAGCAGTAACCACAAGCTGGCTTGCTATTTTTTGCCCAGGTCTGTTCTAAACTAAACCAATAACTTATTTTTGCATCTCTCAAGTAACTTGTTTGGCTTAGATATAAAGCCCAACTGGCTTACTCATTAGCACATTGGAATAACTTTCCAAACCATCAGGTTGTTTTTACCTATGCTGCCAAAGAGATTTTTTTTTTTTGCCCATTTTCTGGAGTAAATGAATGTTGAAAGTTATTCCAGATCTTTTGGGGAAAACTGTTAACTCACTTTAGAGCCACATAGTTGAAAACTAATTTTATTCTATTGGTATTAGCCTATACATAATGGTGCTAAAGATAGCAGATGTTTGCAAGGAAAGTAGAATAAAAACTATTATTATTATTATTGTTGTTATTAAATTTTCTTCTTGGCCACCTTCAGAAATTGCGACTGTTTAATTTAAAATTACAATAATTTAAATTGGTTATATATTTTAAAAACTTTTATCAAGTCTTTTTTTTTTTACCATTTCATGTTTATTTAGATTGCTTCATGACCCTAATACTGTACTTAAGATAAAACACACCTGAAAAGCACCCTGATGTATGTAAAGCACCCTTAAATAAAACCATGACAGGTATTCAGTGACAAACTACATGATTTCAAAACTATGGTACAATCAGAAATGCTACAACTTCTATAGCAATTAATGGGAAAATGTGTAATGGTAAGAAAAGCATCTGGCAAATGGACTGAGTTCTCTATAGGCCTTCTACTGAGTAGCTACTTGCTGAGTAGCTTTATAAATAATGTAGTGACTGAGCCCTTATTGGCCAGTCCCCCCTTTACACCAATAATAATAATTCTTTGATCAGCATTTTGTTAGCCTAAAAGAGTTAGTAAGTATATATTAAGATCATAGTTTTAGAACTGGAGGTTACCGCAGAAGTCAGATACTCTAACTTTCCTCCTATTTTATAGATGAGGAATTGTGGCCCAGAAAACTAGATTGTGTAGGTAATTTACAAAATCACAGAATTTCAGAGTTGGGAGGTAGCTCAGCTATCATCTGGGCAAACCTCAGCTATCATCTGGGCAAAAGATGAGTCTCCACTACAACACACCTGACAAGTGGTTATTGAACTTTTTCTTGAAGGCCTTCAGTGACAAGTAACTCACTACATTCTGAGGCAGCCCATCCATTCCTGGAGAGCTCTGATCGTTAGGAAGTTTTTCCTGACATCAATCCTAAATTTCCCACTTTGCAATTTCTACCCAGCACTTCCAAGTTCCTCCCACTGGGTGACACATAACAATTCTAACCCCCTTTTCATGAAGGCTTTTAAGTAATAATACTAGTAATAGCTAGAGTTTACATAGGGCTTTAAGGTTTACAAAGCACTTTTCATATATTATCTCATTTGAAGTACATAAAGATAGCTCTAAATGTCCCCCCTGAATTTCTTCAGGCTAAGCGCAGCATCCTCAAAAGGTATGCACTTTGTCTGTCACCAACCTACTTGCTCTCCTTTGGATGTTCCCCACCTTATCAATGTCTTTCTAAGATGTGGTACTCAGAACTGACCTGGGCATAATACAGCAAAATTCTTGCTTCCTAATTCTTGGAAACTATGCCTATCTTCATGTAGATCAATATCACACTAGTTTTTTTGGCTACCATATTATTATGGATTTAAAATGACCTTAAAATCCATTAAAGACCTGAGATTTTTTTAAAGCCATCCTGCTGTCTAACTCTGCTTCTCCCATCTTGTACTTGTGAAGTTAATTTCTTGATCTTAAGTATAAGACTTTGCATTTCTTTCTTTTATTTTTCATCTTATTATACTTAGCCCAGTGTTCTAGTTTGTCAAGTCCTTTTTGGATCCTCTGTCATCTAGTGTGTTGGTTTTCCTTACTTGGTTTGTGGCATCTGAAAACCTGGTAAGGGGGCTGTGATGTAAAATGTTAGACAGTACCAGGGCAAGCAGAGATTTCTAGTGCATGGTACTCTAGACTTCCTTTGAAGTTGATATGTTGATATGACTGCTTTTTGAGTCTGGCCAGTCAACTAGGTTTAAATCCATCTAATTATATACTGTAGTCTAGCCCAGAGTCAAACATGCTCATGCAGGGGGCACCAGATTAAAATGTAATTGGGAAATGTTTAACGAAATAAGTACAAATATAGTACAACATAGATCGTGTTAATTTGTGGTTTTCTAAATCAACATGAGGACTTGATCCACTTCTGTTTGAGTTTGATACAGCTGGTCTAACCTACTTATTTCCATCTTTTCCATGAGAATAGCATAAAATACTGAGAATAGCATAAAACTCTTTGCTAAAGAATTAAAATCTAGATAAAAATATCTATAGCTTTCCTCTTACTTATGGTTTAACAACTTTGTAAAGAAAAAAAAAGTCTAGTATGATCTGTTCTTGATGAAGCTCTATTGGCTCTTTATAATTATCACTTTCTTTTTAGATACTCATTAACTATTTCTTTCATTATATCTTCTAGTATTTTGTCAGGCATTAAAGTCAAGCTCACTGGCCTATAGTTTAAAGGTTCTATTCATTTTACTTTTTAGGCAGCTAGAATCAGTGAGATTTGAGTTCAAATCTAGCCTTAGAGTCCTACTAACTGTGATCCTGAGCAAGTCTTTTACCCACTGTTTGCCTCAGTTTCCCCATCTGTAAAATAGAGATAATAGTATCATCTACCTCCCAGGTTTATTGGATAAGAGGAAATATTTGTAAAAGCTTTGCAAACCTTAAAGTACTACATAAATGCTAGCTAGTTGTTATTATCATTTGAAGATCGTTATACATATGCCCTTCTCCATTTCTGTGGTACTACTCCTCTTCTCCTGGACCTATCAAATATCACATACAAGCATACCTTGGAGATATTGTGGTTTCAGTTCCAGACCACCTCAAAAAAGTGAATATTGCAATAAAGTGAATCACATAAATTTTT
Organism: Vombatus ursinus; assembly: GCF_900497805.2. NCBI lineage: Eukaryota > Metazoa > Chordata > Mammalia > Diprotodontia > Vombatidae > Vombatus > Vombatus ursinus. The sequence goes on from NW_020954548.1 coordinate 12,827,608, forward strand.
TTGTTTCCCATTGCATATAAGTTATGTTTATACTGTAATCTATTAAGTGTGCAATAGTATGTCTAAAGAAATAATGTACATACCTTAATTAAAAAATACTTTATTGCTAAAAAATGCTAACCATCATCAGATCCTTTAGTGAGTTATATCTTTTGGCTGGGAGAGGGTCTTGCCTTGATGTTGATGACTGCTGACTGATCAGAGTGGTGCTGCTAAAGGTTGGGTTGGTGGCGGCAATTTCTTTAAATAAGATACCAATGAAGTTTGCCACATAGATTGACTCTTTCTTTCATTTGAACACTTAGAGGCCGCTGTAAGGTTATTAATTGGCCTAATTTCAATATTGTTGTATCTCAGGGAATAGGGATAACTGAGGAGAATGAGAGAGACAGGGGAATGGTGGAGCAGTCAGAACACACACAACATTTATTGATTAAATTTTCTGTCTTATAAGGGCACAGTTCATGGAGCCCCAAAATAATTACAATAGTAATATCACATATCATTGATCATCATAACAGATACAATAATGAAAATTTTTGAAATATTGTGAGAATTACTGCAATGTGACACAGAGATATGATGTTGGAAAAATGGCACTGATAGGCTTGGTTGATATAGGGTTGCCACAAACCTTCAATTTGTAAAAAAAAAATACAGTATCTACAAAGTGAAATAAAGCTAAGCACAGTAAAATGAGGTATTCCTGTACTCCAATGTTTTCAGTACCTGAGAATGTAGTTCATCTGGGCTGGATGATTTGAATTCCTTAAGGACAGCAAGGTTCTCTCTTGCTATCTACTTAGTGTTTGGGGCATCAATTAACTATGGGTCATTTTTTAAAATGTCCTTTCTAATCCAGATTCACATGTGAGACTAAAAAAATCCACTCAGTTCTAGGTGTAGAACCTCTAGTCCTACTCTCATTTAAAAAAAATGAGGAAACTGTGTCCAGGAGATGGAACTAATCTTTCAAGTCACAGAGCTAGTAAATGTCAGAGCCATGATACACCATAATGTCATGTGAATGACTGGATCAATCCTTGTCACTATAGTAAGTCTTCCCAAGCAGCCCAGGAGGAGCTGAGTAAGCACCTTTTTCCTCCCTCTTGTGTATCTTATCTAGGTGTGAATTTCCCTTGTCTTGCATTGTCTTTGCCCAGGGATAAGGCCTTAGTTCTGTGCCAGATTCAGTGTAGCTAGATCCCACATCTGTGCTAATCTTCCAGCTTGGCCTTTAAAGAGAAGCAAGAGTGTGAAACTGGACAGAGCAATTTGTAGGAGGACCGCACACAGACATGGGCTTCATTTCTTGGCCAGAGGCCTGTTTACCTCTGTGGCTTCTCCACAGTTGTGGCCACCCAGGAGAGGAAGGACTGATTGGTTTTTAGGAATATGGAAAGAGAAAATGAGCCATTGCCAGATAGCAATGCAAAGGGGGAAAAAGAGGGTTGTAGCTGAATGCCATTGAATGGGGGAACACCTGTTCCATCACTAGTCACATGGACAGTATGATTCTGAGGGAAGGTGGGACTCACCCAAAAGGAAGATTGTTAGGTGGATTCCCAAGCAACCTGGAAATTGGATTGGGCTCCAACTCCAGAATGACACTAAATGGCTGATCTAAAAGCCTCTGAAAAAGAAAGGGACCACCACAGGACAGAATTCTATCAATCCATTAAGTGCTCAGGTTTGAGGCTTTTGCATTGAATGTTTTGTTAGGCTGGATGCTTTGAGTAGGGGTTGGGATCACGAAGCCTGAAGGCTGCATGCTGTTTGCTAAACTCCTGGGTAAGACGGGAATCAGAAAAATAATTGGAAAATATTTAACAAAATAAATAAAAATACAATAGAACATAGATAATGTTAACATGTGGTTTTATAAATTAGTATGTGGTCCACAGGTTTAGTGTATGGTTCAGTGGCCTAGTTTCTGTTTGCTTGATGATGCTGCCTTAGAGCAACACAAGGCAGATTCTGATGTTCTGGGGGGGGGGAAATGCTGATAGGGGTAAGAGATAGCAGAGAGAGATACTCATAGGGGGTGGGGGTAGAGTAATCAATTACTGGGTTATTGAGAAGCTTTGAGATTGAACTCAGTCTTTATGTAACTAGAGCTGCAGTTTTTGAATAGCAGGTTACATGGTTTTCCCCCCAGATATGTGGTCGTATGAAGAATCATAACAAATCAGCTCATGAGAGAATTTTGACCCAGAAGGAACCTTATAGTTCATAGTGCTAAGATTGGATATTTTTAGAGTGCTTTATGATTTACTAAGTACTTTTACATACATGACATTATTTGATCTTCACAATAACCCTGGAAGGTAATGCAAATATTATTTTTCCTATTTTACAAATTATAAACTTCAGGCTCAGATTGCTTAAGGCCATCTTGTTCATGGTCACGTAAGTAGTATGAGAGGCAGCTAAGTGATGATGGGGATAGGGTGCCAGGCCTATAGTCAAGACAACCTGAATTCAAATGCTACCTCAAATTTCTACTAGCTAGCTACTAGTGTGATCCTGGGCAGGTCACTCTGAAATGTTGGCAGTGGAAATGAGCTCTTTCTCTTCCCTAGCTTTTTTTTTTTCAAACTTCTCTCTCAATCAACTCTGCCCTTCCCTTTCCCCTTCCCCTCCATTCCGGTGATTATTAAACTTGGCCTGGCTTTGTGTCTATAATGTCATTAATGACCAGAAGGAATTGGGATTAGAACTTCCCATTAGTGGATATATGTGAAGTTAGGATCACTAGTAATGGGGCACCCTATAGAAGTAGGTGCTACTTCAGGGTTTTGTGAGGAATTCACCGTAACTGTAAAGTGCTATGGAAATCTTAGTTATTATCTGTATATGCTACTTCATCTAGAGCTGTTCCATATTGAGGAAGCAGAAACACTTTGAGAGTTCTTATCAATCAGCCTATTTAATAGCCCCACCTTATCCCTATACCAAATACTATGGGAAATCTAGAAGTATAAAACTTGGACTTTGTCCTCGAAGAACTTACTCCCTAGTAAAGAAGACAAAGACACAAAATAATGGATACTGGGTGGCATGTAATTATCTGCTAAACTGTTATGTAGCAGGCTGTAAGTACTAAAGGATTTCAGAGATGAAGCAGAAGGCTTTATTGAAGAGGTGGGATGAGCAGGGCTTTATAGGATGGGGAGGTGAATGGGGTATCCAGGTGAAAAGAGTGAAGTGAATATGAATGAATGAATGAAATGAGAATGTGCATGACTTGTTCTCAGGACAGTGAGAAGATTGACCTAACTAGAATGCAGGTGTGTGTATTTGGGAGTGTTCAAAATAAGATTGTATTAGTAGAGTCAAGCTAGGGTAGGGATGGCCATGGAAATCAGGAGAGAAATCTGAACCTTATGTGGTAGAAAATGGGGAACCACTTAATGTTTTTGAGAATGGGAAGGTTAGGATGAGAGTCGCATTTAAGGAAGGCTAATGTAGCTATCAAGGGAGAGAGCCTGGACTGAGGAAGCCGAGAGAGACAGAGAGAGAGAGATGAATGTGAGAGACATTTTGAAGTAAAAGGAACGTGATAAAAGGAAGGGATGAGTCAATGATGACTCAAAGATTGTGAGCTTGGGTGGCTGGGAAAATGGTGGTATTGTTTATAGAGACAGGGAAATTGAAAGGATGAGCTGATTTGGAAAGAAAGAAAATGACTTCGGTTTTGGACTTACAGAGTTTGAAGTGGAGAGAAATCAAAATGTCCAGCAGGAGGTTAGATAAATATAAGGGACTAACTTTTGGGAAAGGATAGAACTGGAGAAAAAGATTTGAGAATCATCAGTGTAAGAGAGTATGGTGTAAGGGGAAAGAAAAAAAAAACCAAACCAAAACCAAAACACTGGGCTGGGAATCAGGAGATCCAAGTTCTAGTCCTGATTCTGCCACTGACTCACCTTTTGACTTTCAATAGCTTAATCTTCCAGGTAGTCAATTTCCATATTTATAAAATGAAAGGATTAGACTAGATGATATCTAATGTCCCTTCTAATGCCAGATATTATGATCTTATCTCTTTGGGTGGGACTATCTTGGGAGAGGGCCAGGAACTGTAGTCCTCCTCATCCTAAGGGAAGAGACTGAAGAAGGTAAGTGTCCTGTTGAGTTAACCCAGGAAAGGTGATCCATGTTCTGGAATGTATCCATTTGCCTCCTAATATTTCTGACTCTGGTTTTGCTGCTTATGACAATGAAGTGTGTTGTTAAAATACATCTTCATTATTCACAGAGGTATTAATGTAATCACTAGCCAGATCAGTAAGACACCTTCCCCAGGCTCTTGATGTACTTAGCACACCCTGCAGGCAGGGATGAGTTGGTAAATGTTTAACAACTGGCTCTACCAAAAACTACCACACATGACAAGCTTTTAAGGCTGTCTACATTATTAAACATTTTCTCCACCACTTTCTTAAGTCTAGACAATCAACAAAACAATAAATCAAGCCCTGATTTGTAGCATTTGCCCATTTCTGAAGTGTAAATGATCACACTGATAATTTAACAGTCATTTCCAGGAGGTTCCATCTGGCTCAACTTTGCTGTAGCACACCCCTGCCAGGGAGACTCACATCATCAGAAGATGTAAACAGAATTTCATTCATTCATTTATTCATTCAACTAATTGTACTTCAGAATGTTAGAGCTGAAAGAGACCTCAGAGGTCACCCAATCCTATTCCTTCATTTGACACATGAGGAAACTGAGGCTTATAGAAATTAATAACTTCCAATTACATAATATCTTGTGATTTACACTTCCTTAAACACATCTCATTTGATCCTCATGATCCTACAAGTATTATCCATTTTATAGGTGAGGAAATTGAGGCCCAGAGAAGCTAAGTGACTTGCCCATCCATGGTCACACAGCTACTAAGTGTATCTAGTGGGTTATGAACTGGGATCTTGAAGCTTCACAATCTACAAATCTTTCCTCTCCAAATCTGTTGCTTCCAGTGACCTGACCAAGGTAACAAACATGAAATGGCAGAGCTTCAACTTGAAATGATTTTTTCTGACTTAGAGTCTATTGGTCTTTGCACATTACCATGCTGCTTCCCTTTACATTCATTAACCACTTACTGTCCCTGTGTTACACATTGGAAGGAAGATGTGAAATTTAACTAAGACATAGCCTTTGACTTCATAGGGTGATAATATATAAACAGAAGTAATTATAACATACAGCTAGGTTACATAATAAATGCATTTGAGATGTAAATAAAAGTACAGATGAGGAAAAAACCAGGGCAATGAAGTGACTCCCAAGGTCAATTTCCACAACTGCAAAGTGAGGTTGGACAAAATTATTTTTAAAGTCCTTTCCAGCTCTAAAGTTCCATGCTCTGTAATCTTGGGGTTCTGAAGCTTTGTAAATCATAAAGTGAATGTAAATTATCATCACAATGGAAGTGATAAGTAAGTCATGACAGTAGGTAAGTTTTCAGAGGGAGACATTATAAAGGGAGAAGCTTGGAAAGATGAAGATCCAGCCTTTGGTAGACCCTAAAGTTAGGAAGTAAGAGGAGGAAAAGGAATCAATAAAGGTGGAGAGGGAGGAATAAGATCAGGATATTATAGTGTTATAGAAGTTAAGGGAAGAGGGTTTCAACAAGGTGTGTAAAATGAAAATTGACTGAGTATAGCTACTGTGCCTTTTTGGTCCTTGTATCCTTTTCACCCCAGCACAGTACCTCACACATATCCAGCTCTGGAGAAAGGCTGAAGTGAATTTAAGACTGTGTCAAGTGAGCAGCTCTGTAAAATGCAGCAAAAGGAATCAAGGGAAATGAGGACAGAGAATAGGACATTGGATTTAGGATATAATCATTCATGAGTGAACTATGATGAATGAATTTCCCTAGTAGGTGAGAAAATTAAAAAATGAGTCTATCTTGAATAAAGTCACCCTTTTTGCAGTCACATCGTTAACACATTATAAGCAAACCCCACTGTAAACTTGCAAACCCCCACTGTAATGCCATTTGATCAACTGCCCATTTGTAAGATTTTTGTTATGAACTAGCAGCTGCTTATAATGCCATTTCAACTAACATTGTGATTTCATGGAACCAATTAAGCACATTGGGTGGAGTATGCCTATGATGAGCCAATCACAGAATGTGCTATTCTCCTCCCTTCAACAAAAAAGCATAGACTCTTTATTCATATTCCCAGAAATGAACTTCCTATGACCTTTGGGTTACTAGGTCTATGTGGTGGCTCACCAAAATGAGATATTGCTTTTAGGGGTAGAGACTTCTGGCTGCTTTTGGGTCACACCGATGCTTCCTCTGGATTCTTCCACCTTCCCAAAGTGCAACTCCTCAGCTCAACACATTCTCCATCTTTCTGACGATGTATCTTCAGAAAGGGATAGGATTGGACCCAAAGTGGATGGGCTTTGAGACACATAAATTGTTTGTGTGCTAACATCAAAAACAGACAGATCTGGAACCAATCAAGTGAATGTAAATTAGAGGTTGCTTGATGTGGAATAACTTCTGCATGTTGGTCCGTGGAGGTGTGTAGCCAAAAAGGCACTGTGTGAATACAATTGTTTGGCAAGTCCCTGCTCTGTCACTTGTCCAAAGCGGTAAGTGTGTGAATGGATTTGTATGGGTAATGACTCTGAAATTAGCAACCAGCTTTTCTCCTCTCTCCATGTTACTGGAAAACACATTGGATCTTGGCTCCTTTCCGGAGCTGAATTCTTATGATGATCCTCAGTTGCTCAGAACTCACATTTGTTCATCATTATCTCTTGTGTAATCACATTCTACAAACTGTAGGATGATATTACAGTTGTGTTTACAGAATAAGGGAACTTGCCCTACACCTTAATCAAATCACGATAGAGATGAGCCTCTTTAGATAACAAATTTTTAAATAAATTCAAATAGTCATTAGATTTTCAGTCTCCTACTTGATTTGTTATGTAGAGTGAAAGAATCTTTTGACATGCTTGGAATTACCCCTTCGCCCTTAACCTCCCCATAAGCATTTTGGCTATAACTATCTCGTTTACTATATATATAATATGGTAGAAATTATTTTGTTTGTTTTACTGGACAAAACTTCCCTGAATGTGATAGTGTAAAGAAACCGACAATATGCTCTGGTTAGGGCCTAAGGCCCTGCTAAAGTGCTGACTTTATCTGTAGTTCTAGAGAAGTAGGTCCTGATTGCTTGGATGTGAGAAAACTAGATAATATTTGCCCTAATCCTTAATAATGATACTTACAATTCAAAACATTTAATTAATTACTTTGGAACTTTAAAAAAAAAAACAGTCCATGCACGCTTTAATAAAATGGAGGCACTGTTGCAGTAACCTCTTTTCTTCTTTTTTAGTATTGATTTTTAAAGGGTTTTTTTTTTTTTGCTGTTGCAAAATCCTAAACCTCAGATTTAATTTAGCAAAGGCATAAATCTTAGACAAAATATAAAAGTTTAATACCAAAGCTACATATTTTGGGAGGAATTAATTTGCTGACTTCTTAAAATAATTAAGCAAGCTATGTATATCTTAACTTTAGAGGAAAAGGGGGCGGAGGAGAATGATTTTCTATTTTCAGTAGTTACTAGTTACCAAACCTGTTGATCTGCCAAGACAGTCTTAGACTTTCTGTTTTTCAATTGCTCTGGGAGTTTGCACGAAGCCTATGCCATTCTCCCATGTTAGATAAGCAGAAAGTTTGCTCTGGCTGTGATAAATCTTAAGAACTTGGATGTGTTTTTGGCACATATTTTGCTTGAGAAAGATGATGATGATTAACCTCTTCCCCCCCTTCTTTTTTTTTCTTGTGGCTGGGAAGGGTGTGTATTTTTTGCCTGTGTATTAAAAAAAAAAAATCCTTAAGCTGCAGTGCGGGTGCGCTGAGCCTTGCAAGATCGGAGCCTGTGTTTTGTGTGTCTCCAGGGCAGGGTTAGTTTGGTTGGCTGGGTGTCACACACAGATGTGACTCTTGTCTTTACCCTGCAAACGTACACGGTGACGGCTCCCTCCCTCAGGCCAGCCTCCCCCCCACCCCTTCCAAAAAAAAGTCTTCACATCCCACACTCCGCAGCAGCCTAACCTCAGGACCCAGGGGTGGGGGTGGGAGGGAAGGGGGAAGGAAGCTTTCACCGCAAGCCGGCGTCTGGGGCAAGGGGAAAACGCGCACATGCACACACACGCACCAAAAACTTTTCATTGTTGCCTTGAACTTTTCTCCTTTTTCTTCTCTCGGCCCTCCCGCCTGCATTTTCTGGGCCGTGTGCGGTCTGCTCCCCAGCCCTCTCTCCAGCGGCGCCTGGACGCCTGGAGCTGATAAGGAAGAGAGAAACACCGGGAGCTGCAGCCGCTGCAGAGAGGAGGCGGTGGCCACCACCGGAGTGCCGGTGCTGGTGCTGCTGGTGGAGGAGGAGAAGGGAAAGGAAAAGCCGACCAAAGCGGACACAGCGAGAGCCAGAGGCTGAAAGAGAAAGAAACGCCGAGATTTGCAGCAATCCGAATAAAGTTCGCGCCGTTTCCTCGGCGTTTTTCTCTCCTCCACTCCCCTTCATACTCCTCCCCCCCTTGACAGCTGGCCGCAGGCTGCCCCCTCCTCCCCCCGGCCGGGCCTGCCACCTCCCCCCGGGGGCGCCACAGTGCAACCCCTCCCCTGGAGCCTACAGGGAAGGAAAAGGGGACACTTTAAACGATTTTTTTTGGAGACGGGAAACAACGGTGTCTCTTCAAGCTACTTTGCAGAAAATAGAAAAACAGGAGAAACTTGTGGCAATTTTGCAGAGCACACCCGGCTCTCTCCCTGTCTCCCTTTCCCGTGGCTCCCTCCACGAGCCCGCGCCGCCCCTTAGCCGCGCTCTCCGGGGACTTTTCCTCTTTCTTTCCCCCCCCCGCCCCCAAGTCCCGAGGCTTCCTTCCTCCAGATCCGAGAAGTTTTGTAGGCTTTAACTTGAGAGAGCATGAGACTTTCGATGTGTGCATAAATCAATCACCTGGAGAGAGAGAAAGAGGGAGAGGGAGAGAGGGAGAGAGGGAGAGAGAGAGAGAGGGAGGGAGAGGGAGAGAGAGAGAGAAGGAAAAGAAAGAGGCGGAGGAGGAGGACGGCAGTGGCGGAGGGAGGGAGGAAAGGAGGGAACGAGGGGGGGAGGAAGGAAAGAAAGAGGCAGAGGAGACACAGGAATCAGAGGGGCTGGTCCAGACGCTGCCGCTAAGAGGAGACCGAGAGGCGGGGGCTGCAAGTGCACTTGACAACCAACATGCGGAGATGGTAAGAAGTTTCCAACATCCTTTCATTTTCATTCTAGACTTAATCAGAAATTGCTGTAGTGCAGTAACGCAACGAGGAGCTAGCTGGTTCGAGATTCTGTTTCTTTAACTTCAAGGAAGGGAAGGAAAAAAAAAAGAAAAAAAACACACCCTAAGCCAACCTGGCTCATGCTGAGCTCCTGAAATCTTGTTGTAAAACTTTGTCTCAAAACTTTCTGTGAGAGCAAGGGTGGGGGTGGGGGTGGGGGCTGCCCTAAGATCTTATCTATACCTTCCCTAAACTGCCCATAGAAAGGTGAGGGGGACGTGAGGAATTTGGTGAAGATGGGGGAGTCTGGGTTTGGGGGCTTGGAGGTGTGTGTGGGGGAGGATGGGTGGAAAAGGAAGGGAGGAATGAATGGAACTTCTGTAGTAGCTGTCTACACAGAGGGAAGCGTTTCGCACTCCCTGTAAAGGTAACTTTTTAAACTCAACATAGGGGTGAAAAGGGATTGCCATATGAGTGTGTGTATGTGTATGTGCGCCTGCCACGGAAGGGACAAACCCAGTTTTCTCCAGCGAGCCTCCCTTCCCCTCTCCCCATCCCTTTTTTTTGCCCGTAGTTTTTTCCTTGACTTAAACCATCACTTACTGCTAAGTGAAAGCTGTAGAAAATGCCCCTGTTCTTGGGTAAACAATGTGAAAAACATGAGAGGTGCTGCATCCTGGGAAAACAGACCTTCAGAGTTCTTTTCGATCAGAATTGTGAGAAGGCTTTTTTTTGGTAGATTTCATTTAAAAAACTTGGTGGTTTTATTTTTGGGGGGGGGCAGGGATGGTAGGTGCTAAGTTATGAGATGATCCAAGACTTAAACTTGCAGAAACACCCAGTGGTTACTTTACGGTTGCAAGCCACAAGTACGTTTTAAAGAAGCATGACTGCACATACAGTACCCAGCATGCTAGCGGGTACGCCCGCGTAGTCTGGAGTCTAGTCCATCCAGCCGAGGAAGAGCATGTCCATACTGAGGGAAGCGGTTTGTGAGAAATGTGGCTTGACCACTCCCTTGCTTCCACAAAGCATTGCTATTGTTACCCCCACTTGGGGTTTTGATGTCTTGTGCTCTACATGTAGATAGACGATATAAGAAAAAGGGAGATAGTGGGTTGGCATCTTTTTTTCTTCCCTTCCCCCTAATGTGACATCTCTTGTTTCAATGATCAAAGCCACCACTGGAGTGTAGGAGATGCGACTGTCAGATGTAGGCAACAAAAAAAAAAAGACTAGCATGTGCCCAGGACTGTGGTTACAGTAACGCTGACAGAAATTAAAGTGGTTTTGAAAGCAGCATGCGATTTATGATGGTTCCCATTTACCCTAGAGTCAAGCTGTTGTAAAACTGATGTACAAAAGACATCATAAAATAATCCTGTGTACCCAGGATTAAAGTGGCAGAAAGTGGCCTTTTTCTGTTTTTTTTTTTTTTTTTTTGTGGGCCTCCCCGTTCAGTTGCTGTTGTCTAGTACTGTTTTTAAGTGGGACTTTAAAACAATATAGTAAAGAGATCTTTTTGGACTTGGATATTTGTCCTTCTGACAATATTTTATGTACAACTTTTAAAATTAAGAAGGTAGTATTTTTCCCTCTTATTCCTAAATCTATATTACTGTTCACCTACATAGTTATTCCCACATAGCAATCACTTTGCAAACTGGTTTCTTTCGAATTCCTTTTGAACAGTGGTTAAGGCCATTTGTGTTTCACGATTTTGCATTCTAGTTTGAGGTATTAATAATGACCGTGGTGTCTCAGGAATACACTTGCATTAAGTATGGAGTTTATTTCCGCCTCTGTTACTTGTTGAGATTGCTCTCTAGCTCTATTAAGAATAGTGAGAGCTTGTGAAAGTGTATGGATATTGTCTTCTCCTTTGCAATCACAAAACTCTCAAGTGAACCTTTTATAGGGTGTCAGCGGTCTGTTTTATTTTGTAGCTGGTTCATTTAAACTCCCAGCATTAATTAAGTTTTTTTGCTTGTAGGTATGTCCTTTTTAACTTTCCATACTAAAGGATATTTAAAATCCAGATTGCTAATCACTTTACCAAAGGTCACATTAGTATGTTCACCTGAATGAAGTCACATTGAAGCTGAATATAAACTTTGCTAATGAGCTTATAAGTAAAGTTGGAAACCTGTGTTTTTCATCTTTGAGATTATTAACTGTTCTATCATTTTTACCTAACACTTTTGACAAGAATGAATTTCAGCTCATTTTTTTGAAGGTGAATTTTTTACAAAATGTTAATAGCTCACATACATCCCTAACGTCTGTGTTTTTCCTACATGAGGTTCGAGGTGTATGTGTCAGACAGGGAAATGTGATTACATAAACCAAAGCAATAAAGGAGCAGACAAAAGCTGAGCTGACTATTGCTCTATTAAAATGTAAGTGTTACAGTTTGAATTTCCAAGTGAGAGTTTTTGAGTTCAGTGCTTTACATAACATTTTGTCCTAATCTTGCTTGCTGTCAGGGATGTTTCATGGTTGTGCAATTGCTCCAGTCAAGAATGCCAATTTGCATTCCAGGAGTGTCATTTGATTACTTTTATCTGCACAGCTCCAAGACTGGCCCAGACCTCTCATTTCATCTTGCCATGTCACGAGTCAATGCTGTGTCGTCTTTGCAAAAATCTGCCTGATTTAGACAAGAAAGAAAAGTACTTTCATGTTGCAGCCGCAGTCCCCTGCTAACTTGTCAGCAGCAGGATATGATTCACTTGGGCCTGAAGAATGGAACAGAGAGAAGGGTTAGGCGGTTCAATAAAGCCCATGGACAGGTAGTGTGTGACGTCCCCGGAGAGCTTAAGTTAATGAAGAACAGGTCTGCTTAGTTCTCCACACTCTGACCTGGTGCTGTCCCCACAGTTTTCTCATTTGATCTTTCTCAGCAAATTGATCTTTTCTTGTATTTTTTTGCCTTCCAAGTTAGTCCTTGTGGGACTGAAATTAGCAGAGCAACTTAAGTTGGATAATACAGCTGTTCAGAAAAGAAGAAATTGGACACTAGCTCAAAAAGATTGGGGTGGGCTGGGGGGGGATATTCTTTTTTGTTGTTGTTGCTGCTGCTGAAAATTTTTCCTATTTAAGGGAGTCCAAAATAGGTGATGACTTAAAAGTTAGTTTTTTCTCCCTTTAACCCCTTTTGGACATTAGATTCAGTACTAATTTAACTTTACTTTCTAGATTTTAAAACACACAAAAGATGCAGTGAACAGTAAAGGTTTGCTTTAATATTTTTCATATAAGCTTGTTAGAAATGATTTACTAGTCTATTTTGAGTTTTTAATAGTTATAGTAAGACATGCTAAATATCAATGGCATACATCAACTATTTTATTTGTCATCTGCTAAATAACTAGAAAACCAAAGTATCCAATACAGAATTGCAGAAAAAGATTTAACAATAAAACAGTCATTACTGATGCTGTACATAAATATTATGGTAGATTAAAATGTATTCTACAAATTACCTCCAGCATTTCAATTTCCTGTAAATTCTGCCGATACACCGATAAAGTACACTATGATCACTATTTGCTTTCCAGGTACTGCATTTGAAGGCAGGTTTTCAGGACCTGAAATTTTGGTGACTATTTATTCTCATTTTATTTTTGAAATTGTAATTAATCATGGACAGTGAGGAGAAAAAAATCTGCTTTGTGTGTGTATGTATGTACACATGTATATGTGTATGTATATTTGTGGAGTAAATTTTCTAACAGGCTAAAGTTTCATGATAGAATTTTGTAAGTCAAATAGAAGTTGGAAGTGATTAAGAGAGTCTTTAGTTTAGGGTACACATACAAAGTAATACTTAACTTTCTATGTCCTTTAGCAGATGGTCTCATTTACCGTGAACATCCTACCAAAGTATAGAATTGAAAACATTGCTAAATGAAAACAAGAACCCTTATGTGAGGGCAGTTGCCCCCCTTTCCTTTCTCTTAGTGTATTGCTTTGCAAAATGGATGGGAATTGAATAGGATCATTGGTTAGTAAACTCCTCTCTGAAGAGCTAGAGGGAGCTTTGTGATTTTATGAGATATGCCTAAGGTAAAAAATGGAAAATACTTTGCAAAACAGACTCGTGCAGAAAAGGAGTTGTTAGGAATCACAGTTCTAGCACGGAAATGCTATTGTGACGTTTTAGCTGTGATGAGAATGCCCCAATGGAACCTTGCCCTTGACCTATGGAATGCTTTGCTAGACCAACCAAAATGCAGCCCTAAATGCATTTTAAGCCTTCATTGAATCCTTTGGTAATTTACTGTTTGAAGGACTTCTTAGCTTCACTTTGTTTGGAACCAATAGTGAAAATTCAATTAAAAATTAGTTATTCCACAAAATCAGCATAGTCTATGAATTCTTTCAGTTCACTGAGGAAAACTCTCTTTCTACATACTTTCATGGAGTTCTGTGGAGAAATGGCTTTACCCTGAAGAGGAACCCCTTTTAATGTGAACTATTTGAATTGGAGGGCCCAATAGCAGGCCATTTAGAAAGCTGATATGTGAGGAAGCCATAAGCGCTCCTTCATACTTTGCCCTGGTGTTGGTCTTAAAGAAATCTGCCTTAAATGGTATTAAATTCAATATTTGTTGTTTAATCTCACAGTGGTGTTTATTGCTTGTTCTACAAAACTTATGAGATATGTTTGTATTCAAGATCCATTGATAATAATTGCTGTTTAATATTTGTATACTAGTTTTTATGAGTATGATTTTGGACAAACTTATTTACCATTTAAGTAAATAATATAATCCAATGAGATAAATTGCCAGATAGGCCTTTTTAAAAATCTCTTGCACAGTAGCTTCTATTATGTCGCTAGCCAATAAAAGCCTTTATTTGTTGCTTATTAGAACCCTCAGTACACTCAAGAGTTCAGCTATAATTTAATTTGGCTGTTTAAAGAGGCTCCCTTGTTTTAGAACATATCCATAGTCCAGTTTTACTATTTGTTGTGAACCTCTGCTGTATGAACCATGCATGTTTATCTGAATTACTTTACAGGTACTTCAGAGTTTGTTTAGAACTTTATTTTGAGAAACAACAAAAAGCTAAAGTATGTAGAAGATCTGTGAAAGGTAACAATGTGGGATTTTTTCTTTTCTTTTTCTTTTTTTTTTTTTTGTCATCTTGGGACGCTCTGTTCCCCTGGTGATTTTAAGTAGCTTTTTACTGTTAAACTATTCTGCCATTTAGTTTAAAGTTCTTGCCCCAAAGAATGAAAACTTCTCCAAGGGAGGATGAAGAAAACTTTTAAAACTAAGTTTTCTAACTAAGAATTATAGCTCAGGCTATTTCAAAGTAGCAGTCATTTTGAAATATAAAAGTTTTTTTTAAAATTCTAATTCACAGATTTCTAGCCCAGTAAATTATAGTTGCTTACATTAACCATTAAGGAGTTTTTCCGACTCAAGGATGTGAGAGTTGGAAAGTGTAGTTGTAGAGTACAGAGCTTGACTGTTCAATGCCAGTAAGATGAGTCTCAAGAATTCTTTCTTAAGAGGGTGTGGGATATGTGGAGTGTAGATTATGAACTGCTGAGATCCATTTTAAATGAAACTCTGTGTGTGTGTGTGTGTGTGTGTGTGTGTGTATAAAATAGATATTAATAATGGTTGCAGGAGTCACATCAGTCCAACCCCTCAGATACATTATGGAACAGTGATCAAAATGTACAGTATTGTCTTAAAACTTATGTTTCATGTTTCTTCAGACACTCCTTTTTGTGTGGAGTACAAAGATGTAACAACACACACAAAACATTTTTTCCTTATTATGACCTTATATTTGCCAAAGTGCCCCATGCTGAAATTCTTTTTCAGTATCTTTTTTTTTGTTCAAAGCCAGACATGTACCCAGACACAAAAGACTCTGTGTATAGCAAGCTGTTTTAAATATTGTGACTGGACGCTATGCTGTCCTTTCTCTGCTTGAGCCAAGGATCTCTGCTCAGTGTCTGTGGATTACCAAGCCCCTTCTTTATTGTACCTCTTGTCAGCTATTCCCATTCATTTAACCTTTCATTAGTGTCTGTGCAGCTTCACTGTCTGGAAAGGCAAGGAAAAACCTAAAGGCCCTACTGTCACAGTTATTAGATTTCTCAGTTACATCCCAGCAACCATAAAGGAGTAAGAGTCAACACTATTGTCGTGCATGCTGCTGTCCTGGGGTGCGACTCTTCTGTGCATGTCAAGGACATGTGCCACATGTTGATAATGCATCCCAGGGATAAATGCACAACATGGGGGATAGACTGAGGCTGGCAGTAATGAGCTTTGGAGGAGTTATTGCAAAGACAAACAGTTTGTGAAGGAATTTTGCCTAAGAGGCCAAGGAGATGGACTGCATTAAGGGTTGCCAAGGTTTGCTTCTGAGGTG
The DNA here is from genome assembly GCF_900497805.2 of Vombatus ursinus. NCBI lineage: Eukaryota > Metazoa > Chordata > Mammalia > Diprotodontia > Vombatidae > Vombatus > Vombatus ursinus. The sequence continues at coordinate 12,843,329 of NW_020954548.1, forward strand.
CATGTCAATCACATGGTTTTCATATAAACCTCATTTGTAGGGGAAAATTAAGTATTTCTGACAGCCAGGAAAAATGCCCTATTTTCTTTTTTTTTTTTCCCCTTACAGAGTAGTAGAAAGACAGTATGTTTTCAATATGCTGGGTTTTTTTTGGGGGGGAGGAATTAAATTATTCAAACCAATACAAAAGTCTATTAGATTAGAATGAGAATATGAGAGTGCAAAGAGAAATGAATCTGTGTCCCTTAGGTATGGTGTACTAAAGAACAATTAAATCAATGAATTCAGTTAACAATTTCTCTGTCTCTTTTCCCTTTTATAGTTTCCCCACCCCTTACCCCACTATATACACTGACCTATCGGGTATAAACACTTTGAGTCTTTAAGAATGCTTTGTCTCTCTCTGCATGTTCCTAGGTTGCATTTCAATTCAGTTTAATTCAGCAATTATTGTTAAGTTTCTATAGGTAGAAATGGGGCAGCTAGATGGCACAGTGGATAGAGCACTGGGCCTGGAATCAGGATGATCTGAGTTAAAATACGGCCTCAGACACTAGCTATGTGGTCTTGGGCAAGTCACTTAACCCTGTTTGCCGCAGTTTCCTCCTCTGTGGCAAACCGCTTTAGTATCTTTGCCAAGAAAACCCTAAATAGGGTCGTGATGAATTGGACACAACTGAATGACATTATGTACAAAACACTGAAGATGGTAAAGGAAGAGTCCTTTCCCTCAAGGAGCTTACATTCTACTGTGGGATATAATTCTTTTACAAGTAAGTAAATATAATATATTTAAAAAGTAATGTCAAAAGAGAGAGCATGCTGTTTTTTGCTTCAACATTCATAAAGCATTTATATATGTTTTGAAAGAAAATTTTCAAAGATTTATAAACAGTAAATCATTCATGTCTTATTTGCCCAGTCTTCCATGCAATTCCCCAAACTAGAAATATTATTCTTTTACCAACAACAATTTAGTAATTTCTTTTCTACTTTCCTTCTTTTAACATTCATAATTTAGAGGAATTTTTTTTGCATTTCTACTAAACTATGAACTGGTGAGTCATGTGGTGAGTCATTCTCACCTTTCTTTCTCTCTTTTCTTTTCTTCCTTCCTCCCTAGCTTTCTTCCTTTGTTTCTTCTCTCTCTCTCTCTCTCTCTCTCTCTCAGCTTTTCAAATCTTCATGACTTCTCACCAAATCCCTGAGAGCTTGATCATCTTTCATTGCCTCCTCGCCAACCCCTCCTATAGCAGGTGAGGCATAGACTGCTAATGCCAATATCAAGTCTGAAACAAGACTGGGACTGAGAAAGAATTCCTTTGGCTTCTTTCATCTGATCATGCAGTAAGTGTAACTTTGGGCATGGAAGAGAAAGGAATAATTTTCTTAGTCCTTTTTTTGCCTTTCTCACTGAATTTTCTGTCTAGGGGAATTCTCTTCTTCACCAAGCTATGTGAGGGAACAGGTTTTCCATTTAGGGACCTGCCCTAGGTCTTGACTGGCAGATTTCAGGATTATTGCAACCATGCCATATTGTGCCATACTGTGGTGACCCTGGAAATGACTCCGCCTGGCCATGCGCTGAGCAGCATCCCCATTCACAACGTGTGATCCAGCAATGACTGTACCTTAGTAATACTATATTTATTATTCCCCCCTATCCAGTGTTAGGGCAGACTAAGACATCTCTGATGCTCTGCATACTAGCAGTAGGTAGAGTTGAGGTTTGGGCTGGAGGTCAGGGAATGGTAACAACAGACATTTTATTAAGTACATACCATGTAAAGAATCATGCAGAGTTGAGATAAAGCATCCACCCTTTCCCTCTGGAGCTTGTGGTCTAGGAAAAGGATACAGTACAAACATATATTATAGCTAGATGGATTAGATGTGGCACAGCATGTTATAGGAGATCTGGTGGTAAAGATTATTGATTGAGAGATGATCAAGGAAGATTTCATGGAACCAGGTATCTTTTGAATTGTACTTTAAAGGGTAGATGAGGGAAGAAGGACATTTTAGGCTTAGTGAACAGTATAAGCAAAGGTAGAGAGGAAGAAAAGTATATGTGTGTACGTGTGTGAGAGAGAGAGAGAGAGAGGAGAGACAAGACAGAGAGAGAGGTATCATGAGGTGGGGAGTAGAATAAAGAGTTACCTCGTTTGACTGGAGCTGAGAATGCAAAGAGGTTGGTATGTGAAATAAGGGAGAAAAGGCAAGCTGATGCCAGATTGTGGAGGGCCTTGAATGTCAAACAAATGGAAGAAAGATAAAGACACAATTCTGAGAACATAAAAAATCAGAACAGAAAATATCATTCTGATGCTAGATGGTGGATGTGAAAAACAATCTAATGATGCCCTAGGGAGTAAACTATTATAATAGGAATGCTCACTTTAGGTAAAAGAAAAGTTTATGTGGTACCACAGTCTAATAATAATGATGATCATAAACTCAGATGGATCTTCTATAAACTCATTAGAATTGTAAAGGTCCTACTGGGTAAGCTCATTATATTATTGTTTTCCTTGTGTAGAATTCTCCTGGTGATATGTGTCTAGAGGTACCTTCTGTATGGGAGCCAAAATACAGTAGATGCCCTAATTCCAGAAGAATGTGTGTGAAATAGGTCTGGTTGCTGTGTTAACCAATTCTTCTTTGATGATTTCCATATTCACTGTACTCTAAGAGGTAATTTAGATGCTTTATCTCTCTAACATATCAGTAAGACAGACCCTGACAGTGCTTCTATCCCCAGTGTTTAGCATAGTGCATGGCACAGAGTAAATTGCAGAATAGGGAGAGGAATTGGACTTGGGATTTCATAAGTAAAGGGAACTCCCAGATGACGAAATTCCTTCTCAATCCAGGTCAACACCTTCTCCCTAAATTGTAGTTTTTTTTTTTTTAAATTTATTTTGATTTAGCAACAATCACTTCTGTATGCTTTTGCGTTTAAAATTTTTCTCCCCCTTCCTCCACACCACCCTCTCCAAAATGGTGCATAATCTGATATAGGCTATACATATACATTCTTATTAAACATATTTTCACATTAGTGACGTTTTAAGTAAGAATTAGAACCAATAGGAGGGACCACCAGAAAGAGGAAACAAAACTCAACAGAAGAAAAAAAAATAGCAAATAGTATGCTTTGATCTGCATTCAAGCTCCATAGTTTATTCTTTGGATGTGGATAGCATTTTCCATCACTAAGCCTATCTCTTAAATCCTTGTATTGCCGGGAAGGGTTAAGTTTATCAATATTAGTCATCGCATAATGTTACTGTATACAACATTCTCCTGGTTCTGCTCACTTCACTCAGCATCAGACCCTAACTTGTAGTCTTAAGAGAGTTGCTTGGAGTACCGACAGGTCCAGTGATTTGTCCGGCATCCTACAAGCAGCAGGTATTTGAGGCAAGACTTGAACTCAGTTCTTCCTGTATCCGAGGCTGAATTTTTATTCATTCAGCTTCTCTGCCTCTCCCAGACATGTCATAAATGTCTTTTCATTCATTTAGTGATCCCAGATGTCCTCCTTGTGGGTATTCCCTTTTGGGTGCAGGTTATAGTCCTCTATTGAATTAGCATAGTCCTTCCTGAATTGCTCTGGTCTCTCAAAATCATTGCCTGGTAGCCAACTTTCTGGTGATGTGTCTCTTTGAACCAGCTGGTTCTCTTTCGACATATCTGGTCAATTCCTGGGCCATTTTTCCCTAAACCTTTCCAGATTGTTAAGACCTATTAGAGCTTATTAGAGAACCTTGGGTTACCATAATTATAAAACAGAGGGTGCTTAATAAATGTGCATTATTGAATGATGGCTAGTTTTATGATGGCCATAGAATTGTGTTGGCTTGTTCTTGCCAAAATTTCTAGTAAGTGCTTATCCTGCTTAACAAAAACACAAATTTGTTTAATGTTTGGAAAAAGATTTTTAAGAAGGAAAAGCATTTTTACATGTCTAAAAACAAATGACTTAGACACTATATTTGGTGTGTGTGAATATAGTCCTAAATGAGAAACAATTGAAACTGTGAATGGGGGTATTTGCCTACTTCTTGTTGAATATCCATGGCCGTTGTGACAAATATAAATTATCTAATTTATTTGTCCATGTTTCTGGTATTTGGTATTTGAATTCATTAATGTGAACTGCTTTCTTCTCCCTCTTATACCTTTACTGGTTAATTTGTAATTAAAATATTTTATAAGGTCCAGTTATCAAGACTTGGAAATAAATGAAAGGTAAGGCTATTTGGGGACCACTGTGTAGAATCATCTTTAAATTGCAAGTAATATTTATTTCTCTGAAGGCCTCATTTTCTTTTAATTTCTGATAATAAAGGTTTATATTTATTGCTAAGTATTTTTGTGTTGTTTTTTTTTTTTTTTTTGGTGAGGCAGTTGGGGTTAAGTGACTTGCCCAGGGTCACACAGCCAGTAAGTATCGAGAATATCGAGTGTTGAGGCCAGATTTGAACTCGGGTTCTCCTGACTCCAAGGCCAGAGCTTTACTCACTGCTCCATCTAGCTGCTCCCTTTTTCTTTTTTTTTTTGATAGGCTGCTTATTGCCTTAACTGCTCTTTTTGGGCATTTTTCCTGTTATTTTTTAGATGAAAGATTACTTTGGCATAATAACTAGTGTTAGATTATGCTTTCTAATCAAATATATTCATATAGAATTATATTTTGCTTATCAATGCAAAACTATTAATATTCAACAAGACATGGGATTTATCACTGGTACTTCTACTGGCACCAACTGCCACTCCTTCCCCTTCGCCCCTTTCCCCATGTCTTGGTAGACAATCTTTTTGAATTGCATTGCCCCACCACCTCCAGAGAAAATTATTACCTGCTTTCTGGTAGCGATGTTCTCTGAATTTCCTTAGACTGGTTCCCTAAAAACAGATCCACAGTTTATTGCAGAGCCCACATCTGAAGCCTTGCCCCCTTAGTAGTAGGACCTGGCAGAGCTTGTGTTTGTTCCATTTGTATGGCCCCTAAGATCCCAGGATCATATCAAGGTCATCAGGAGGCATTGGAGGAAGACTTTAATGGAGTTGAAATTATTCATACATTGACAGTTAGCCAATCTCAACATACATTCATGATGTCAATTCCATGTCTCAAGCTATACTTGGAAAGTTTATTTTTTTTTTTCTGATTGAAATGACTGAAGCGTTTAGAGAACTTAAAATTATTTTCCCCTAGGGGGGAAAAACATTAATTCTGTCTTTGCTGACTATCTAGTGACTTTCAGCCTCAGGTAAAGGTAAATTCTCAGTATGCCAAATGCCACATTAGGTCATCCTGAACAAAGTAATACTGCTTTGTGTCCACTATTTGACTCCATAAGTAATATAATGAACATCATTAAGTTTGGTGTAGTAAGAAAAGCATTAGACTGAGTTAGTCCCAGGCTCTATCCCTTAACTATCTCTATGATCTTAATACTTGTACAACTTAACCTCACAGGGTTGTTGTGAGGAAAATCTTTTATAAAGTTTTAAATGCTATGGAAATAGAACTGTATGTATGTTTCAGGACAGTCAAAAGTCATTGCATTTTTATTGCTGCATCCATACCCAGTAATCTCACTGTACAGATACACCTCTCATAGTTTCTTCATGGGCAAAAGCAAATGAACATTTACATGACAAGTGACATCTTTCTTAGCCTAGGAATGTAAAGAACTACATCAGCTTAAATAAAATGGCTTCATCCAAATAATGCATCTCAGCATCTTAATCTGAAATACATATTTCAGAGAGGTTTTAAATTTTATCTAGCTACACTCAAGTCAACACAAAATTCATGGAAATTTAGTTGAATATTTAACTTCATTTAGGGATTTTCCTTTTTACTTAAAATGGTAATTAAGATAAAAACATGCTAATTTTTTTATTGACGTGTGACAGATTGCTACAATTAATAGATCATCCTTTTTACTTTAGAATAGTAAAAGATAATAGACATATATTAACATTTTAAAAACATTTCCAAAATTTCTGCTTGGAATTCATGAGAGCCCTTTTTCTCTCTGTGTTCAGGGTTTATGCTAGAAATTACTTTTATGTGTATGCAGTGTGACAAAGACTGCTAGGCCTTCATTGGTCTTTTCAGCCACACTTGAAATGTGGATGGGGGCCTTTTTGACCGTAGGGAATGGTAATAAATAGATTACATAGACATGTAAGGAATGGATCTAGAAACATTTAAGTGACAGCAGTAGTTTGCAACAGATATGTATGAGGGTTTCCTTGGGGGCTTGGGGGGTGGAGTGGGCACTCAGGGCAGGTTAAAGGTAGAAAAGCACCCTTAGTGAATAAGTTTTATTAGTTCATTATTCAACTGTAGGGATTTTTTTTGGGGGGGCTATTTTATATATTGGGCCATGAACATAATTTTTGCATTGCATTGAATATCACGATAGGGGTGGGGAACCTGCAATAGACCTTATTTGATTGCAGCTTCATATAGGTGTATCTGAGTTGTTAAATATATGACATATTAATTCCCTTCTCTTGAAATATTATTTGATATTAGCATATTGCCAAAACTGCCCTTTAAAAAATGCAGATGTGGCAACATGGTGGAGCTTTTGTGGAAAGGGAACTGGACTTGGTATTAAAAAAATATAACTTGAATCCTTCTTTGACCTTGCTAGCTGAGTGACTATTGGCAAGTCATTTTCTCTCTAAGAGGCTCAGTTTCTTTATCTGTAAAATGGAGATAATGTTTATATACCTCACAAGGTTATTGTGAAGGAAGTCCTTTGTAGACCATAAATGATTTTAGAAAAGAGCTTTTCTATGCAGTTTTATTGCAAATCAGGATAAATCCTAGATATCAAGGGTGAAGAAATACAATGTGAACAAAGTGCATATGCAATTGAAGGTGATGAGGGTTTTTTTTTTAAAGGCTAAATGTCCCATCTCTGATTTCTGCCTGTTTATTCTGCACAGTAAGATGCTTAATAAATGCTTGTTATTTTATACTACATTGTACTCATCCTTTTAAGCCTGACTCACATGCTGCCTCCTCCATGATGTCTTTCTTGATCATCTTTCCCCAGCTAAAAGTGATTGTTTCTTTACTGGATTTCATAGCACTTTATATTTCTCTTTTGCACCTATATAATCTAATTTACAATTTATCTGGGCACATGTATTTATCTTTGTACTGTCTTATCTCCCCTGTTGATTGTGAGCTCCTTGTGGGAAAAAATCTTTTCTTATTTATTAATATATCCCACTTCATTCCTAGCACAGTGCATGGTATATAATAGGTTTGCTGTTGTTGAAGAAATAGATGTTTTATGATGGCAATAGAACTAATACACTATTTTTACCATAACTTTTTACCTTGTAAAATACAGCCCTTAATTCAGCAAGCATTTGTTGACCACTTTTGATCACTTAAGTATATGCATGGTACCATATCATAAGTTGTTTTAGTTGTTGTTCAGTTGTTCAATCATGTCTGACTTTTGTGGCCCCATGGACCATAGTACGCTAGCCTTGTTCTATCCTCCACTGTCTTCCAAAGTCTATCCAGGCTCATGTTCATTTTATAAGTCCCATTAAGTCTTGAGAAGTTTACATTCTAGTTGAGGAGACAAGGACAAAAGCAAATCTTGATCGTTTTTGTGTTGAGAGAATACCAAAATAAAGGATTGACTATCATGGAGTGAGGCCAGTCTGTGGCAATTTCCTAGTCACCTTGAATCAGGTTTTAAAAGTGATATGTATGGATAGGTAGAGAAGCAGCAAGTAGTATTCTTGGCAGGGGAAACTGCATGATAAAAGGCCCACTGATAGAGATGAACAAGACTCTGGGGGTGTGGCAAACATACTAGCCTGGTAAGACTGGAGGATGAAGTTGAAGAATAATCAATTAGCCAGCATTTATTAAGTTCCTACAGTATGCCAGTCTCCATGATAGGTGCAGGGGATTCAAAGACAAAGAGAAAGTTCTGTCTAGGAACTTGTATTCTGTAGAATATGAAGGTAAAAAGATATGGAGAATAAGGTTCATTGAAGAAATGGCACCTCATCCGGGAGGGACTTTAACAGATTCAGATAGCGGGGAACTGAGTCTATTCTAGACATTGAAGATCCATGAACAAAGACATATGGGAATGGGCAAGGTGAGATTTGAGAGGAGATGAAGAGTAATGTGGAGTTTGTGTAGGAATGGGAAGGTGGGTTGAAGCTAGGTTGTGAGGAGCCTTGAATGCTTGAATAGATCAAGGAGTTTATTCTGTAGGAAATGGTTTTTAAATGAAGGTGGTACTTTATTGGGCAGATGACTTGGGAAGTTGCCTGAAGCATGGGTTGTAAAGAAGATAGACAGGAAACAGGAAGAACAGTTAAGGGATTATTATAGGTCAGAAGAAATGGGAGCCTGAATACCAATGGTTGGTTGCTGGAGTAATTGAGAGGAGTGGGCACATGCAAGAAATAGCATCAGGAGAGAACTTGGTAGCTGTTTGAATCTTGTCAGGGGCATGAGAGAGGTAAGAATAAAGGACTGATTCCAAGGTTGATGGTGTAACCAAATGCAGTCGATTTTGTAAGGAAGGATTTTTGATCCAGAGTTGACCCTGTGTGAAGTAGAATAAGCGACTAGCCGTGTGCTGCAGTTTGAAGGATTGTAGGAGCTTCTTGTTGCTCCTGCTCCTCCCGCGTGACTTCTTCCACCTATGTCTACAATTCTATTTTAATCTCAGTGCACTATTTACCAGTTTGTTCTGTGTTAACTCTGGGGTGGCAGGGTGACAGTAGGAACATGTTCTGTGGGGACATTTTGATGCTTAGCCATACTTTTCCCTTTGAAATGAAAGATAGAGTCCCTATCTCTGTCCCTATATATTAAAATATCTCTTCTGTGGCAATTTTTCAGTATGGAAATGTGGTTCATTTTCTTCTTTTTGTGCCAGAATTTCCCTGACCCCCTTGTGGACCCTTCCCTTTTCCTAAAGATATTCCATATTCCAAGATCTACCTTCTCAGAGCTGATAATTTGGCTTCCAGATACATATTTCAAGTCCTCAAAGTGGTCTGTGGCAAAATTAGTTTGCAAACATTTTGAGGCTTTGAACTCTGTTAAATGCAAATATCCTGAGGGAATAAGAGAATTACACTTTAAGGTGTTAATCAGCTTCTCGAACCTTTGTATGAATGAGTCGCTGATCCTTGCAGTTGGTTTTACCAAGTGAGATTACACGATGCTTCTGAGTCACCAACAGGGTGGGAAGGGAGTCACCAAGCGTAGTGAGTGGTAGTCCTGGGCAAGGTCATAAATCATGGAGTCTGGAGGCACTAAAGATAAACTTTGGCTACTTAAAGTATTCCTCAACCTGGCCGTATTTGGACCACTTACCTAGCCTTTAATTCTAGCTTCTCTGGGTTTTGGAGACATTGTCTGGATACTTGTGGTTAATGTATGGATTTTACTATTTAAGGCCACAGTGACATTTAGGACTGGAAAAGGTTCCAGGACTAAGCTGGCTAAAAGTAAGTTTTCTGTCCAATAAAGGAGATTGAGGGGAGATGATAGGTAAGAAAGCATACGTGAAATTATAGAAGTCATAAGCATTAACTAAAAAAATGGGGCAGCTAGGTGGCACAGTGGATAGAGCACTGGCCCTGAAGTCAGGAGGACCTGAGTTCAAATCCGGCCTCAGACCAAACACCTGACACTTATTAGCTGTGTGACCCTGGGCAGGTCACTTAACCCCAATTACCTAAAAAGAAAAAACAAAAACAAAAAATGTAATGAAAGGATATAATAGATAAATGAAGACCAAATTTGAATTACTGTAGTTAAGATTTGTCTAAAGGAACTTTGAGCTCTTTTGTAAAACTAATCTTGCTTCAAGGCAACCTTTTCCCTGAATCCTTCCCTGATATCTTTCCCCTGCCCTCCCCCCCCCATTTTTGATACCTTCTCTCTCCCTCTTCCCTCTCAATTTCACTAGTACTAAGCTTATCTGTGTACATGTTGGATTTCCCAGGGACTTGTGCTTGAGGACAGGGCCTTTCATTTTTGCTTCTGTATCCCCAATGTACACGTTAAGAAGTAGGTACTTTACCCCCTAAGCAAAATAATTTGGTAAGCCTTAGATTTTTAAAAGTGTTTTTCTAGAATTTTGAGGTATGATTTGCCCTTTCTCTCTCTTCTTTCCCTTCTCGCCAGTATCCCCATACACTGACGTTCAAGCTCATCTGGGTTATTTTGTGGTAGACTACCTAGTTTCTTTTCACTTATTTCTCTCAGGACTTTTTGTATGGTTAGAGTGTAATGGGAGTTGAAACCTCTTCTAGGCCAGTTTATTTTGCCAAAAGAAATTCGTTAATCAGCAACATTCATTAAGTGTTTATTGTGTGCCTAGCACTGTGTTTTTTAAGTTCTGGGGATGCAAAGACAAAGCAAAAACAATTGCTGCCCTCAAGCAGCTGACAATTTTTTTCAAAAAAAATTTTTTTCAGATGAAGAGCTGCCTTCTGTCTGTCCCTTCTACCTTTTGTCTCTTCTCTCAATTGAGAACTCAAACAAAACCCCTGTTTGTAAACCTAATGTGGTCAAGCAAAACAAATTACTGCATTGACCACATCCAAAAAAAATGTGTCTCATTCTGTGCCATGAGTACAGGCTGCCTCGATATTAGAAGTTAGAGAGCTAACTTTCTAATGGTGGAAACATCATATAAATCAGAAACACAGAAGCTAAATACAGAGTAGATGGAAAGTCACCTTAGAGGGAACCGAGAAAGACCTGGAGGAGATGGAGCTTGAACTGAATCCTCCAGGAAGCCAGGGATTCCACGCATTCCAGGCATGGGGAACAGAGACAGGAAATGGAGTGCTTATTTGTGTACATGTTGGACCAGCTCGTGTGATCAAGGAACAGCAAGGAGACCAGTATGACAAGATTGTAGTGTGTGGAGGGGAGTCAAGATGTAGGAAATGGCCAGGTTGTGAAGAGCTCTAAATGTGAAAGGATTTCTATTTGATCCTAGTCACTAGAGTTTAGTGAGTAAGCAATGATCAGAGCTAAGCTTTAGAAAAATCACATTGACAGCTGCGTAGAGGTTGGATTGGAGTGGGGAGATATTTTAGGCACTGTGACCAATTAGAAGGATATTGTATAGCTGTGTGACCCTGGGCAAGTCACTTAACCCCAATTGCCTAAAAACAAACAAAAATAAAACAAGCAAACAAACAAAAAAGAAGGATATTGTAATAGTCCAGGCTAGAGGTGTTGAGGGCTTCAACTAGGGTGAACATTTATGAGAGATGCTGTAGAGCAAGAAATTGATTTTTAACTAATTGCCTATGTGAGATTATTGAGAGAGGGGAGTTGAAGATGACCCATGAGGTTTAGTCATGGGGGCCTGGATGGCACTAGGGAGGTTCAGAAGAAAGGAGAAAATTTGGTTCCTTGCCTAGTCACTTCATAGATGTGCACTTGTGGTTTTCCAATCTTTACAGGCCAGGTAACAAACACTTGGGCAGTCTGCCCTGACCAAATACAGTCCTGCCAGGCATAAGAGTAGTTAAAACGTGTTGTATTAAAACACCAATCCCAAAATCTCCTATCAGTTTGGGATTTGGAGTATACCCTTGTGGAGGAAGAAAAGTATTTTTAAAACCTTGTATATTAAAAAAAAAAACTCTAGAATTTATATTTTGGTGAGATTATTTATTTTTAAAATTAGTCACCTCTCGTCTTCTTCCCTTGTGCCCTACGCTTTAAAGTTGTTTCAGTAAATAGTTGTTTGGCATACTTGACACAAATGTTGGCATCTGCATTGACAAGTATGTGAAGTTTGGATAGCTGTTTAAATGGAAATTGGTGCATGATAACCATATCTTTTCATTATCTGTGGTTTGAATAATCCATGACTGGACTTTTTTCCATTATGGTGAATAACTGAGAATGGGATGTATTTGTAGAGCTTAAGAGAGATCCTTAAGAGTTCCTATGACTTACTTTTACAGTTTTATTTTGTAATAATAGTCTGTAATTTTAGAGAAGTTTATGGGGGAAATAAGGAAATAGTATACTTAAAATGTAAAGATTTTTTTCCCCCAGTACTCTTTTTAAATGCTGTTTTCATCCAGCTAATTGACTTTCTAGAAGTTTTAAAAATTGTAGATTTTTAAAATAATAAATGGAAAGTTTATTGATGTAAATAAATTTAATTTTTTGATATCATAAAATAACTAAGGAGTCATTTCAAAAACATCTGTTAAGTACTTGCTGTGTGCCAGATGTGTGTGTGCACACACATAGGTAGTACCTATTCTACCTCCCTTCTTTAACTTGGCTAGGGTCAGATTTAGAATCATATGATCATAGACCAAGCTGGAAGGAACCTTAGAAATTAACTGTTCCACCCCTCACATCCTATAAATGAGGAAATTCAGGCCTGGAGAGATTGTGACGTGTCCAGTGTCATGCTTCTAGCAATGGCCCAACTGGTCTTTGAACTCTGAAGTCTGACCCCAAACCTAGTGCTCTTTCCACTTATATCAACTGTCTCTTTTTGTTGACTTCCACTGGCTGGGTGGGTTCCAAGGTGCTCACTGACACCTTCCTAGTTCAGTAATGGGGTTTGTGATCATAGATGAGAAATTCCTGTGTTATGAGGGATAGAATTGTCATGTGAAAAAAAACAAAATCACTAACCAGGAAAACATGTAGTGGAGCTGAAGGGTCCAAGGCAGTAAAATAATATCTGAGGCAGAGGCAGGGTAAAAACCAAGAATTATAAGGCAGAAGTTGTAGCAGGTGATATCTAGGAGTCAGACTGTACTGTATTAGAATCAGCATCTCTAAGTTGGAATGGATCTTAGAAGTCATCTAGGACAGGCTATACACAAACAATCACTCTTGTAACTTTCTAAGAAGTGGTCAACTTGAAAATCTCTAGTGAGGAGAGAACCCATTACATCCTAAGGCAGCCCATTTCATTTGGGGATAGCTCTGTTAAAAGTTTTTTTCTTTGTGCAAGCCTAAATCTGAGTCTTTGCAACTTCTAACCACCTAATTCTGCTGTCTGGGCTCAAGAAGAAATGTTCTAATTATTCTTCACATAACCTTTAAGTTATGTGAAGGACAGCTATCATTCCCCTTCTATGTGTTCTCTTCAGGCCAAATATCTTTAGTTTCTTCAGCTAATTGTGCTATGGCATGATATTGAGTCCTTTATTCATCTTGGTTACCCCACCATGGGTAGGTCTTATCAATGACATTCCTAAATAGTGGCAAACCAGGCTAAACACAGATCTGCAGATGTGGGCAGACCAGGAGTACAGTGAATCTAGCTTCTCTTTATGTATTTTGAGGTTGAATTTATGTTTTTGGCTGCCACTTCAGACTCATATTTAGCTAATAATTAATTAATCTTCTCCCAACCCTCCAACTTTCCGTAGAAATTGTTGTCCAGCCCTATCTTCCTCATCTTGTGTTGGTGGATTTAATTTTTTGAATCCAAGTATATGAAGGAATGAATACATGAATGAAAAAGCATTTAATAAGCACTAACTGCCAATCACTGTACTAAGCACTTGGGATTCAAATAGAAAATCAAGCCAATCCCTTCTCTCAAGAAACTCAAATTTTACTTAAGGGAGATAACAATCTTATACAGATATGAGTTTATTTGTATTACAGATGGGAGGGTCCTTAGAGTGTATTGGCAGGTTAGATGGCAACGACCAGGAATCTGGAGGGCATAGCAACAGGATAAGTAGTAAGACCTATTGGAACATAGGGAATAATAGCAGGGCGATTGATAAGGCTTGGTGATCTGCCATTTTATGAGGAGTATAGACAGTGACTCCTTGACCATTCAAGTGCTATTATTAGCCATGTTGAGAAGGGATTAGTTGGCCCTAGAGTTGAAGTGGATCAGGGCCTTCAGTTACTTCCCATAGATGTGGGAATTGGGAGGGATAGTCTAGCTAAGAGGTGATGTTCAGCACCATGTGGGATCTGGGAAGTGGGAGTTGGGATGGGAGGGGAAGGACTCCGTTTGGCCTGCTTCTTCTGGTCTTCTGGCTTACAATTGGGTTGTGATTTATTAGACTGAAACCTGTTAGAGTTAGCTGAATGTTCTAACCTGTCAAGTTAGTTTGAATCTTAACTTTGTCATCTAATGTATTACTTGTCCTTCCTAGCTTTATGTCATCTGCAAATTCCGGAAGCTTGTCATTTCTACACGTATCCAGGTCAGTTATGAAAATGTTTAACAGGATGGGGCCTGTTCTGAAACACCTAACTCTAATATCGTCTAGCTCACAATTTTTCCATTGTGTCTACAATAATAGATAGGAGACTTTATCAAATACTTTTCTAAAATCTCGGTAAACTCTATCTGGAGTAGTCCCCCGATGTATCTATGAACTGTTAAAAAATGACATGAGATTAGTCTGGCAAGACTTGAGTTTTAATGAAGCCATGATGCTTTTTGTGATCACCCATTCCTTTCCCAAATATTCACAAACTATATCATATGTACCACTGGGAATTCTGACACCTTTAATTCAGTTAAATAGGATGGGGATAGACAAAACCATTGCTGCTCCTTGGTGTGTCCTCTGTAGTCAATCTTTACAGGCCAGGCAACAAACACTTGGGCAGTCCGCCCTGGCCAAATACCTCCTGCCAGAGGTGAATGGTGGACTAGGGAGAGGGGTGAGGAGATACCTGATGGGTGCTGAAAAAGACTGTACTCCTTCCAACATATGGGTGACTTACAATGATGCCTCGTAGGGTCTATAAGAGTTATAGTTTTGTGTTTAATAATAATAATACACAGTAATTTTGTTCTCTGATCTTGTCCCATTCTTTGCTACCCTTGTGACTTGTCATAATTGCCCCCTATATCTTGCGGGGATTCTATCCAAGTCACTGCCTATTGAAATCTTGCCCTTCAAAGTTCAGGTGACTACAAACAGTTCTCAGTTTACTTAAGTGGTCAGTTCTAGTGAGGGCCTAGCCAGAACTGAGAGGAAGAACATGGGTGATGGTGGTAGTGGTGCGGAAATGTGGGGATTGGACATGGACACAGACAGGAGAGGACCAGCGGGACCATCCTGCTAGGTGGGGTGGCAGTCTCTCTGCTTGTCTGTTCTTCTGTTTTCTCTTGGAGGTGTTTTATTAGTGTTTTTTTTTTTTAGGTTTATTTTTGATGAAGTGGGGATGTGGGATACTACGCAGCACCTAGTCAAGGGAAAAGAACAGAAAGGGAGAAAGACCATAGTACTGTACAGTAAAGTTAGCATAGGTTTTTTTGTAATGTGGATTTATTTCAGAATTTTTTAAGTAAAGTGGAATTTGCAAAATGTAAATTTACCAAAAGCAAACGCTGTCTATACTCCATGAAGGCTTCCTTGATTGGCTATAAGTGATCCCTTGCTCCTTGAATCTTTTATGTCATTCTGTTTTAACCTCAGCTATATACTTAGTCACAATCTAAAGTATATTTTAGATTTTTTTGTGCATTCATCTCCCCTAACTCCACTTATTAGCTTCTAGTCTCCTTGAATTCAGGGTGTAGTTTCATTTTCTTAATTCCCAGCAATATAGCACTGTATATTAAACATAGTTGGAGCTTAATAAATATTTGCTGAATTATACTGATTGTCTTCAGTAACAGCAAATCTTTGTTCTTTGAGGATGGATTAATAATATAATAATAACTAGCATTTTAATAATACCTACTATGTGCCAGGCACTGTGCTTAGCACTTCACAAATATTATCTCATGTGCTTCTCACAACAACTTCGCAAGGTAGGTGCTATTATCCCCATTTTACGATGAGGAAACTGAGAGACATGGAGGTTAAGTGACTTGCCCAGGGTCACACAGCAGTGTCTGACACCAGATTTGAATTCAGGTCTTCTTGACTCCAGGCTTGACACTCTATCAACCACCGTGCTATCTAGCTGCCTAGCATTACAGTTTGGGCCAAAAGTAATTTTGAAGCAGTTTTGATAAGGTAGGTGATTAAGCTGGGTAATAATTTTGTTTTTCCATTAAAAGAAGAAAGATTATAACAATGTTGTGTATTTTTTGTTTGTTGTGTATTTTAAGCAGTGCTGGAATCACTGAATCTCAGAGTTGGAAAGGACAAGAATTGCCTCCCTATCATCCTGAACATCCAGCTTTTTGCTCAAGGATTTCCAATAATAGAATTAATTCGATCTTAGCATTGGGGCTTATTCTACTTTATTTGGTTATTTTTTTTTCTTTTGGCTAGGCAATGGAGTTAAGTGACTTGCCCAGGGTCACACAGCTAGTAAGTGTTATGTGTCTGAGGCCGGATTTGAACTCTGGTCCTCCTGAATACAGGGCCAGTGCTCTATCCGCTGCGCCACCTAGCTGCCCTGGCTTATTCCACTTTAGAATACTTCTAATTGTTAGAACATTTTTCCCAACATTGAACCTAGATGTACCTTTTTGCTCCTTTCACTCATTGGTCTTTAGGGGCCCTCTTCCACGTAACAGATACTTGCAGACAGCTATCATGTTCCCTCCAAGTCTCCTCAGCAGAATCAGTGAAATAAGTGTGTATCACAAGGTGGCTACTTTGAAAGACAAAACTCATTTTAGTGTCCAAGTTCTGTTGTGTTTGTTTAAAAAAAATATCCAGCCTCACCACTTTATAGTTAGACCTTGTATTATACAATACAGTACCTAATAAAAGTTAACGTATTCTTTTCCGGTAAATACCAAGTAAGTACCATGTCAGAGTAAATCCCTCTGAATCTGGAGAAAAGCATTGTAGGGCTTTATGTCTAAGAAGTGACCTGACAGAAAGGAGTCATAAAAATGGAGACCAAGGAGAGTTCAGGTTAGATTATGAAATATGAGAGCCTGAAAGAGGGCCTCATTATATTAAAAAGTTATTTGACCTTCATGTTCTTAAAATAGAGGGGGGAGAAAGAAACAAGCCTTGTGTGTTGGTACATTTCCTATATAATGACTTTTCTCCTGGTTGAGTAAATTTGTTTGTGTACATTATAGAAAGGTACCATGCATGTAAGAAATGGGAAAACTAGTGAAGCACAAATCTGTGCACATAACTATTTCAATGGCTGTCTTATCCCAGCTAACAAAACCAAAGGCATAGGGAGGTGCTAAAAAAGATTACGTTAAAAAATATTTTGTGAGCAATGAATGAGTCACTGAGAAAATGTGTGATCTAGAAAGTGGCAGATAATATGGATTGTCCCAGCCTCTTCCTCAAGATGTTTTCCTTTTTTGGTTTCCTTATCAATTAAGTATTGTGGTTAGTCCTTGCTTAGAAACCCAGCCGTTGGTGTTGATTGAATTTTTTTAAAAAATTAATTTATTTTAATTTATCAACAATCACTTCTGTAAGCTTTTGAGTTTTAAATTTTTCTTCCCACCCACCTCCCCAAGATAGCTCACAACCTGATATAGGCTATACATATACATTTCTATTAAACATATTTTCACATTAGTGTTGTTGTAAGGAAGAATTAGAACCAATAGGAGGAACCACAAGAAAGAGAAAACAAAACAAAACAGAAGAAAAAAATAGCGTGTAGTATGCTTCGATGTACATTCAAACTCTGCAGTTGTTTCTTTGGATGTGGGTAGCATTTTCCATCATGAGACCTTTGGAGATGTCTTAGATCCTTGCATTGCTGAGAAGGACTAAGTCTATCAACGTTAGTCATCGCTCAATGTGGCTGTTACTGTGTACAACTTTCTCCTGTTTCTGCTCACTTCACTCAGCATCAGTCCATACAAGTCTTTCCAGGTTTTTCTGAAGTCTGTCTGCTCATCATTTCTTATAGCACAATAGTATTCCATTATTCATATACCACAACTTGTTCAGCCATTCCTCAATTGATGGACATTCCCTCAATTTCCAATTCTTTGCCACCACAAAAAGAACTGCTATAAATATTTTTGTCCAAGTGAGTCCTTTTGCCATTTGTATGATATCTTTGTCATACAGCCCTGGAAGTGGTATTGCTGGGTCAAAGGGTATGCACATTTTTATAGCCTTTTGGGCATAGTTCCAAATTGCTCTCCAGAGTGGTTGGTTGATTGACTTTCTTGCAATTCTTTTTCTACTTCTCCTTCCCTGCCTGCCTTAATGTTGTCCCTCCCCACAGAAAGTTAAATGTATCCAGGAGGCACGGACATTAAAGTCATTGCAATTTGTAAGCAAAACAAAATCAACCATGAGAATTTGGATAATTTCCTAAAATCTTACCTCTTCTAAGAGGTTTGCAGTTAAATATTAAAAGACCTTTTTTGGGTGGAGGAAGAGGAGAGTGAAGTCTGTCTGGATCTGTAATTTTGTTGGTATAAGACTACTCCTAGTATGGAAAGGCCTACCAATGCAAATTCACCTGGAGCATTGAAAGGTTAATACACTTGCCTCTGGTCTCATAGCTAGTATGGCCCAGAGATAGGACTCCCCTGGCTCTAAGGCCAACTCTTTACTCCATGTTGTGTCTTAGTGATGGTAACAGAAGAAGGATGAAACCAGTTTGGTCATAGTCTTTTACGTACAAAAAGGAGTTAATTTCAAGCTACTTTCCCATGCTAGTTTTAGGCTTCTCTAAATTCTATAGGTTCTTTGTGACTTGAAAGGATATTTAAAACCAACCTTGTACTGTGGTCAGCATGTATTGACATGTACTTTCCTTGTTCTAAGGGTAGTCTCTTACATATTTTCATTTTGCCAAATTCTTCTAGAGCACTTTACAGAACTGGCAGACTCCCCTTTGCACTGCTTTGAAGTTAGGGCTCCTGGCACCTATCGCAGAGATGGAGGACTCTGCTTGACCAAACTTTGAGTACGCAATTAACACTACCCTGCCTTGGGAGGGGCTACGTGCTGTCTTCATGGACCATTTGGCCTACAAGATAGAATCTGGCTCATAATTCAGTGTCATGTACTATAGTGCTCCTGTGGGAGTATATGGGTCTAGTTGCTTTACCTTGGATTTGGTCGTGAATGTTTTATCTTGTTCCAGGGTGGATTATTATACTTGAGAATGCACTTAATTACAAGCTTTATGTTTCCAACACTCTTATTACAATACCTCCCCTTCACTACACCTAACTTCATCAATGGGAACTACATGTACAGATAGAGTGCAGTCTATGACGCGTAAGTAATAGGCAACCTGTCAAGTACTAAATCCACTTGGCTTCTGTAATAGCTTTAAGTCATATTTGGACACTTGGGGCTTTTCTGCTATGCTTTGGCCCTTTCAGAAATATCAATTTAATAAGATAACATTGAAGAGGAAGTTAATTTTTCCATGTCTACTATTCTACCCAATTAGGCAGCATTTAGCATCCTACAGTAAAAGTTTTTTTTTCCTTAATGAACTTAGGAAAGATTATTCTAAAATAAGCATTTGACTCCGTATATCTTAGGACAGGTTTTTTTCCCCCCCATGGAATTGGAATGCCTTGAGATGCACTTGCTTCATACCTTTGAAAGGGAATACATGTCTCGAAAGACTTTCCATCATGGTTCTCTTCCTTGTTTTCTGTAAGTGAAAACAACGTTTGAGAAACCAAATGCATAACGCAGCAGAATGGGAGTTTAATGGTGGGTTGGTGGATTAGTTTTAAAAGCTGCTTTAGCCTTTGGGTTTGGAGGTATGTTGATGATTTATTTTTGACATAAACTTTGTTTTTTATTATTGCCAAAAATAAATAGTACTGGTGTAATCCCTGCATTTTTTATTTTTAGAAGGCAGTGTGCTTCATCCCTGATTGCGAAACCTGATTGTCAAAATACTATTTCTTTGATTTTTTCTAAATGAGTTTTGTCAACATGTAGTTTTGAAGAATGACACTCATTCACCAAAGGACTATGAAAACTAGTTAACGTTTTCCCAATTTGTAATGTACCCTGAGTTGAAGCTGTAGGGCAATTTTTTTTCTCTGAGGAATCTTTAAAGGGATGTTTAAACAAATCAAAATATGCTTATAGCTTAAAAGAAATGACTTAGTGTGGTAACTTTTAAAGTTTTTTATACACACACATATAATACTGCATACCCACTCTTTGAATCTTTGGTATAAATCTTCTGTCATATAATGCCAAAAACTTTGTTCAGAGCTGTGTGTTGAAACATGTATGCCTGTCCCAGTGTCATAACTAATTATATCTCTTGTATGCTTACTTCTAGTAATTGGAAAGCCGACCTACCGCAGGATACATTTTAGCCTTTGGTTGTATCTCGAGGACATGTTACAGAAATCAAGTTTTCCACCATGCAACAACTTGAAATTGTAAACAGATATTACTTTTTTAAAGACATCATCATCATCTCAGTGTTTTAGAGCAATAAAATACTTTAAAAGAAAGAAAAAGAACTAGGGAGCTTTTAAAAGTGCATCTTTGCATTCAGTAGCAGTGATGCCCAATATTGAGGTATCGTGATTCTTCAACCATTGCCAGAAGTCTGTGACTTGTGAGAACGCTGCTATAAATTTGGTCACTTAGTTTCTCTGAATTTTCATGAATTGGCAGTAATTTTGGGGAAAATGCATTAGATAAAGCAGACATAATTTGGAGGATTTTTTTTTAAAGAAAAGTCTGCTTTTTAAAGAAAAGTCTCATAGGCTTCTTTCCCAGTTATGCTAAGAGAATGTAATGAGTTGAAGCGTTATATAGTTCTGTGCAAATCCTGCCTTAGTGTTCTTGTGGCTGGGACAGTGAACAATGTCTAATATGCACCAGCATGTATAAAAATATGTGGTCCTTGCCCATGCCTGCTGAAAGAAGACTTCACCAGGCCTCAGTCTTTCAGCTTCATGTAGCCTTGTTGCAATTAAAGTCTTATGACTGGGAGCAGTTAATGCTAGTGATAGATTAGAGTATTGTTAGAATTGTGCCGTGCTCCATGGTGATCTAGGTCTCTGTCGAATTATGTGATTCCAGGCAGAACTTGGGCTTACAAATGAGTTCCAGTTGTACATTAACAATGAAAGCTACCATAGAATTTACGGCAATTACAGTTGTGTGTTTTTTTTTTTATATAAGGTCTACTAAAATTACATCATTGGTAAACAGCTCTGTTTGAAGACAAGTTTGACTTTGCTGAATAAAATCCTGTAATAATTATCAGGGTGTAGGATATTAATAATTATTTAAAAAGGAAAACATTTTGCTATTTTTCTATTTTATTAACTTACTCATTTCACTACTTGAAGTTTTCTTCCATTCTAATTATCATTAGAGAAAAAAAATGTAACTCTTTGGGACTGTGCTGTAAATATAATGGACATAGTAGATTTTTTGGGGGGGGTGGTTAAAAGTAATTGTGTGCCTAAATTAGGTCTATAAATCCTGCATTTTTATTTTTCATCTAGTAAGTAACCTTAGTATGCAGAGGAATTAGATTTGAATGCTGTATGTGCCATAGATTGTAGGTTTGGCCATTCAGTATGATTTCATTGTTTTCAAAAACTGAAACTCCAGTGGATCCTTTCAAATTGGTGGATCATGGCCTGTTACATTTTAAAAATTATATGCTCTGAGTAATTTTATTTTTAAGGCCTTGACAGTAAAATACACGCTTTAGATAATTGCAGTGTCTTGTCAGTTATAGAAACTTGACACTCTCTTAACAGTTTTTTTAGATGTGTTAGTCAAAGTCAATACTGGTGTGCCTTACTTTAAGAAAAAAAAAATTCCGACCTTACAGAACAGATGATTAGTAGGTGGTTGCTGACATTATAAAACATACTTTTTTCTAAAAAAGCAAAATACAAGTCCGCTCTGTTACATTTGTGTGTTTGTTTATAACTCGACAGAGGATTACATCTATAAAATTGTAATGTCAGGTAATAGGAAAATATTACATAATTTTAACAATTTCTGCTTTTATACAACTTTTCAGAACATATGTTAGGTAAAGAGGAATACCTAATTGTAGCTGACTGATTAGAATGTTGTATTTCAATTCTTAATATTCTAAAATAAATCCGGTTCTTGCATTGCACATGGATATTTTGTACACTTAGCATTTGTAGTATAATGGAAAGAACATTGCCTCCGGGGTCAGAGGACCTCGATTCAAAATCCCACCTCAAATCCTTACACTTAACCTCACTGGGTGTCCGTTCCTCCAGCTGTAAAATATGTACTGGAAGGCCTCGGAGGTCTAGCTCTAGGATTCAGTCCTGTGAACTGATATCATACCATTGGTTTGAATCTCAGGAACAGGAAGCATTTTCTTGTATTTTGGTCTTCGGAAAACTTTTCAAAATGCAAGCTGACGTGTACGTATATATTAATAGGCAATAATGAGGAAGTCAGTAATGCAGTTTATTCAGTGATGGTTAGCTGACTAATGTCAGTCAATGATTATCAAATTAGTAGATTGGGGAAGTGTTGACCCTTGTGTTCTCAACCTAATGTGTATACATTAAGTGTGTTTGTACTTGTCTTCATTAGGAGCTGCTGATATATAAAAAGGATGTTTAAAAAAAGATACCCCCCCCCCCCAGCTGTTAACCTTGCCGAGGAGAGTAAACACAAACAATAGGTACCAGTTTTCCAGGCAAAACAAATATTTTCATATGCTAGCAGTACTGTTGAAGACAGTAACCCTCAATGAAATAAATAAACCATTAGGTTGAGAGGCCTCCCCCTCTCCCCTCCTTTTGCTAATCCTCAATGGCCTAGTTGATAGATATTGGCCAGTATGTATACATGGGCATATTTTTTAGTGAGTTCACTTAGGGATTTAACCAGATGCATGTAATCACAAGTGGTGTGCAACTTGATAGTCATTTTTCTTTTTTTTTGGTCAAAAAACAAGTCCAAAGAATAGCACTGATGTGACCTGTTGTAGGTATTTTGCGGGTCCATCTATGTGCTTATCCCAGGGGCAAACAGAGTTAACAGTCCTTGTACATGTAAAGTATTCTTGGGAACCCTGAATGTGTAATGATTGAAACACAATGCTTTTATCAAGTAAGAGTTATTATTGTATTCTTTTCCAAAGTGAACATTTCCCTGCCAACTCCAAAAGAGGTTTAAGTTACAGTGGTGTTTACAAATATAGTTTGAAGGTATTATCAGTGTATATATAGTTTAAGTTTAGTTGTTAAGGCAGACTGTGCTGCATAGTTGAAGGAAATGTATATTTTAAATGACTTTAGTAATATAAACATTTATTTTTATTTTCACTGCCAACTCCTAGGCAGATATTTTGATTGACTTTTTATCTCTTAAAAATTATACTGTAGGATAAGATCATAACTCTGGAGCCAGAAGGGCTTCAGAGGTCATTTAATTCAACTGCCTCATTTTACGAAATGAGTAAACTGAGGTCCAGAGAGATTAAGGGACTTATCCCAAGGTCACATAGGTAGTAAGCATCAGAAGATCTCTGACTTTGCTTTCTATTTGCTTCTTATATACTTTTTAAAAAAACTAGTGTTGTATTTTTTCCAGTTACATGTAAAAACAGTTTTCAACATTCATTTTTTAAAATTAAATGTCTTTAGTTTTCAACATTCACTTTTATAAGATTTTTAGTTCCAAATTTTTTTTCTCCCTCCATCTCTTTCTCCTCTCCCTCCTCCCCAAGATGACAAGCCATTTGATATAGACTATACATGTACAATCATATTAAACATATTTCCACATTAATCATGTTGTGAAAGAAGAAACAGAACAAAAGGGAAAGCCAGAAAAAAAAACAAAAAAAATGTGAAAATGATATGCTTCAATCTGCATTCAGACTTGGTAGTTCTTTCACTGGAGGTGGATAACATTTCCATCATGAGTGTTTTGGGATTGTCTTGGATCATTGTGTTGCTGAGGAGAGCTAAGTCAATCATAGTTGATCATTACACAGTGTTACTGTGTACCATGTTCTCCTGGTTCTGCTGACTTCACTCAGCATCATTCCATACAAGTCTTTCCAGGTATTTCTGAAATCTATCTGCTTGTCATTTCTTAGAGCACTATAGTATTCCATTATATTCATATATCACAACTTGTTCAGCCATTCCCCAATTATGGGCATTCCCAAAATTTCCAATTCTTTGCCACCACAAAAAGAGTTGCTATAAATATTTTTGTATATGTATGCCCTTTCCCCTTTTTAATGATCTCTTTGAGATACAGACCTAGTACTGCTGGATCAAAGGGTACACAGAGTTTGATTGCCCTTTGGGCATAGTTCCTAATTGCTCTCCAGAATGGCTGGATTATTTCACAACTTCACCAACAATTCATTAGTGTCCCAGTTTTCCCACATCTTCAGAATTTATCATTTAACTTTTCTGTCATATTAGCCAATCTGATATATGTGAGGTTGTACATAAGAGTTGTTTTAATTTGCATTTCTCTAATCAGTATTGACTTAGAGCATTTTTTCATAGCTAACTTTAATTTCGTCATCTGAAAACTGCTTATTCATATCCTTTAACCATTTATCATTTGAGATGCTTTTTATATACTTTTTAAGGACTCTGTTTAGCCACTTTTTAAGGATTCTCAAACTCAACGTTGCCATTTAGACTCATACTCATATTTTAGTAAATAAAGTAATATTAAAAGTAGCCCAGGGGATCACCATTGTTATTTAAATGATACATGTTCAGCATGGATTAGATTAATTTATACAGAGGGACTTGATAGATAGTACTTGCCTAGATAGCTGTATCCTGACAAAGAATGACAAGCTTAACGTCAGTTGGTTGCCAGCTGTATGGTTCTAGATGATTCTGAAGATTTTGTTGAATTTGTTGAATAACAATGAAATGGAGTGTCCCAAAATACTTTCTAGAACAGTATTCCCAGGTGTGTTCCATGGACCCCTGGCATTCTATACAATGTAAATTGGAATTCCATGGGAAAATATTAATGCTCATAATATTTTTTTCTAAGACATTAAATATTAAATTATGTATTTTGAGAAGTACTTATTACATGTCATAGTTTTTATATGAATATAGGCTTAATTTCCTTTATTCTTTCTCCACCTTGATCCTAAGAGGATTCTTGTAGATTTCCTCTCTAGTGCTCTACTTTACCCCTCCCATCCCAAATATTCCTGAGTTCCAACAATATATGTCAAGCCAAAAACTATTCCATGGCCAAATAAATTTGCTAAGTACTGTCTGAGAGACAAACTTGATTATTTTCAGGATCTTTTCAAAACATTTCATTCCTTGGTATTTAAAGAAAAGATAATTTAGTTCTATGATCGAGTCTAAAATATATTCTACCTTTGTTGCCATTCTTTTGGAACCTTTTTTGGCAAAGTACTTGTCCCTCTTTCCCATTATCTCATTTGTTCTTTTGAGGTGTACAGGGGCAGTTTTTAAAATAAAGCTGATGCAGAGACATGAAGTAACTTACCCAAGGTCACAGAGTGGCTTAGTTGTGGAACTGGGAATTAAACCAAAAAAGTAACATCTGATTAAAGGCTGGTCATTGTCCACAAGTCATGCTTTTGTGAAGTAGCTGAAGAGCTTTATGGTGTTTTAAAAATATCGCATACAAGAAAATTGTTCTATTCTAAGAAAAAACGACTATATTGTAACTTTTCTGTAGTCAGCAGTCTTGTGCCGGGTCTAGATAGTGTATCTGGATCTAATGTTATAGGAAAGTTCCATTGGTCTGATACACAGAAGTTACCCTGTAGGGCTCCACGTATGGTAGGGAAGCTGGAAGTATCATACTGTACTGATCTTGAGTCGTACTTAGGAGCCATTGGACCCAACAGATTTTCCTCTCTATCCTACAGCCAGTCAGCTAAACTGTATACCCTTGGTGGGAGAGATGAACTTGTATGAAACGCTGACTTGGACATTATTAATTTAAGTCTGTGACATCAGTTTGGAAAATGGGTGTGAACATTGTAACATTTTACAGTTGTGACATCAGATAAAGAGCAAATTTGTAGGTTGAATACTTCTGAGCAGAAGCAAAGAGAAAGTTGTAGGATGAACTGTTGAGTCAGTGTTAGCATGGCTCCAGGGCAAAATGCCAGGTCAACTATGTGCATTCATTTCCCCAAAGTCAGTAGCTGTATAGAAATATAAAGATGATGATTTCTTTTTATTTCTTTATGCTAGGGACTACACATTCCCTAAGCACATAGGTAAAAAGAGGAGCAGAAGTGACAGGCATATTAGGGAGGAGGGGAATTGTAATGGAAAGTATCAAATGAAATCTACAAAGAGTAAAAAGAGAGATGCTCTATATAGGCAATGTGGTAGAGTGGAAAGAGTTCTGGATTAAGAGTCAGGAGACCTGGGTTCTAGTCGCAGGTCTGCCACTGATTACCTGTGTGACTTTGGGGAAATTAGTTCATTTACTTAAACCTCAGTTTTCTTAACTAGAAAATAAAAACTTTAAATTATAGGCTTGTAGCATTTAGAGTGAGAAAGGACCTTAGAGATTAGCTATTATTATCTAGTTCCTTATTTTATAATGAGGAAATTGAGGCCCAGTGAGGGCCATGAACTTGTCCAGGATCACAGATAGCCATGATTTGAATCCAGGTCCTGTGACTCCAGACCCTTTGCTCTATAGTTTTTGTGCTCCCTACTCAAAGGAAGGGACCTGTAATTAAAGCTTTACTTTCTCCTTTTTATGCCAAGGACTGCATATTTATTGAGAAGCATTCTCTGATCAATTTCTGTTTTTTTTTTTTTTTTTGACAGCATGTTTTTTCAACTGTCTGGAACAGATGCTTTGTCTTTAGAGCCCAATTCCATTTCTGGAAGGTTATTTTGCTTCTAGGTACTCTGTGGGAAGGAGTAGCGTTTGTACAGATTCTATTCCATGTACTACCCCAGCATATTTCACATAAACTTAGTCAAGACTTCTGTCTGACTGTGGGTCAGTGAAATGAACTAAATGATAATGGTGTCCCTCTAGAACCGTTGTTAAGCATTGAATGAAATAAAAACATGATGAGTGTGTGCCAGTCATGCATAATGTGTTTCCTATACTAACTACACTGAAAAGCTAAGCCATTTGATGTAAATTACATTTTTCCTGCCTTTTGGGGACTTTTGTTTTGTGTTATGTATTAATATGAAATGGGAGGAAGACAGATAAAAAAAAAAGAGAGAGAGAGATCATTGGCCTAAATTTTGTCATCCTTGCTTCACAATAAGGTAAAACTAAGAATCAGAAATAAATTGGTTTGTGAGAGATTTTTGCAGTTCAGATAGATTGCTTTTGGACGTACAGTGGACACTAAGTATCCTGAAGTTTACATTTCCACTTGAGAAGAAAGTGAATTGACAAAGATGACAAAAATGGGACAGGTTAATATTAGAGGAATTGTAGAAAGATATTCACACTGATATAGTATGAATTGGTCCATCCACTCTGGAAAGCGGTTTGAAATTTGATTTTTTAAAAAAAAAAGTAACTAAATTATCCATACCCTTTGTCCTACAGATCCCTCTTCTAAGCATATAACCCAGTGAAGTCAAGGAAAATAAAATGTCCACCCCTAAATATTCATGCAGAGCACTTTTTGTGGTAGCAAAGAACTGGAAACTAAGTAGATGCTGATTGATTGGAGAATGGCTAAATAAATTGTGGTACATGCATGTCATGTTATTGCAGTAGAAGAAATGAATATGAAGAACTCAAGTAAGAAAATATCTTTGAACTTACAGTCTTTTTGAAGAATGTGTTTGAGCCTCTTCCAGTGCTGTGCTTTTAGATAAGTATTTGGAATGATCTATGATTGGGAAAAAGCTGGTTTGCTCTGTTAGCTCCTTTCTATGTTTGAAAGATCTTAAAATATCACGACCATATTGTTATCATTTTTCTTGTTAATTCCCGAGAAAATGGGGTTGGAAGGAATGTTTTCTTCATAACAACCTTAGGAAGTAGGTAGTGCAAATATTAACTCCAGATGAGAGAGCTGAAGTCTGGGTAGATTAAGTCATTTACTCAGGATCTCACAATTAGAAAATGTCAAAGCTGGAACTCAGAACCAACCTAGATGAAGATTCAGGGTTTCTCCTCACTCTAGTATCTTCTGGTTTTAAGAGTAATTAAACAAGAGTTAGCTTTCCATCATGAAATTTATATTTGTTATCTTTTGGAAATATCTTTGCTTTAATGTGCTTAGCTTTTACAAAGAAATGAATGTTGTATGAGGAAAGCAGTACCAACTTGTGGTTTTCATTTTTCCTACAGGGGAAGAATTTCCCAAACTTTTGGTTTCATGGGGTGGCCATACATGTTTATGTGTATAAACATATGCGTATACATACAGGGTGTCCCAAAAGACTTAGTGCAGTATCAAACTAGTAAAGCTTTAATATTAAATATGATTGACTATTATAATATTAGATACCATTAAATCAATATAATAAATGTTATGTTGTATTATGTTATTAAGGCACAATACATTACATGTTATGCACAATTTATTGATAATATATTGTTATGATATAATAAGCAGAATAATGTTTAATATTATAATAGTTGACCATATTTAATATTAAAACTTTAATAGTTTAACACTGCACTTTAATTAACCCAGGACTAAATTGTTTTCTACAGAGCACTGACCAGTGATATAATTTTAGTTTAATAATACTGTACTTTACGCTTTAATAGTTAAATATTATTTAACTATTAAGATTTTTTAGACCATAAGATTTTTAGGACCATAAATAGTCTCTGTGTGTATATATGTATGTATATAGATGCATATTGGTTTATAGAAACATGTTTTGTAAGTACTAATGGCCTTATCTGTATTAGAGTGAAGGAACAACTCTGGAGGCATAATGAATAATAAACCCATGTAAGATGAAGCCTTTCTTTAATATCTAGTAATGCTTATAGTTAATTAGGATAGAAGTAAACTTTTAACGCCTGGAGTAATCACAGTTTTAGTCCTTTGTAGATGTGGAAAGGACCATGATATGTCTTAGTCACAATTGGCTCTTTTGTATAGTTTGATTTGTATTTGCTTTCTGTGTTTTAATAAGGGGGCATGGAATTTAGATAGGAAATTACAGGTCCCCCTTAATGTGATCAAAAATAGTAAATGGTGGTCTTGACTCTATGTAAAGAGATATTTTGAAAAATGTTAATGTGATTAATAATGAGCATTGCATAATGCAAAATTTCATATTCTTGAAGTACCTTTTATGTATAATAAGTGAATAATAATTATTTAACAAGTGAGTAATAATTATTTAATATGTAATGTGTCAATTCTTAGCTCCAAAGTCAAGACATAAAAGTAGACTCTTAAAAGTATTATTGCTGCCTTAGGAAAAAATGTTATTCTTAGAGTCCATTGCCATGTTACTCCAGGCAAAAAAATTCTATGATTGGAATAGATGTTTTGGCATAGCCAAAATATCAGAACAAATTTTGGTCCAGATAGAGAAGTCAAAGAGTTATTTGATATATGTTAATGTAAGTGATTCATTCTTGTTAGAAATACTCTTCATAGTCATACCCTTTCTTAATCCAAATAAAAAATCATGGTGCATTTTTCCACTTATGAGAGAGAGATTTTAATTTCTGTCAACTCATCTTAATTGTTTTTTTTTTCTTCTTTTATGACTGCTTTCAAATCCAGTCACAGTGTATTTCTTCTTATTACTTGCAGATTCTGGCCTTTTCTCCCTTTTGTGATAAACTCTTCCACTGATTACAGCAGATAAACATGTTATTTTGACTTTAGGTCCAGATGGCCTTTCTGATTACAGATACTGCCAGTAGATGGGTATATTGTGATGGCTCCAGAAGTGAGCAGCTGTTTCTAGGTTTGGGAATTTTGTGGGTACAGTGTCTAAGGCTAGAGGGTGATATATGGCTACAGTGTATGGAAAGTGCTCTCGCATAGTATTCCTTATATTCTTCTCAGCCTTTTTATAGACTACTAATATTTCCAAGGACGTAAAGAAGCACATTTGTTCCATCCATACATTTATGTAGGTAACCTTCCATGGTGGTTTAAATGGTGATTTGGGCATAGGATATGACCATTTTGATCTGAGAAAGGAGTTCTTTCTCAGAAGACTGAATACTAACTGATATGAAGATCACATAACCAAAATCACTCACCCAACTCAGAGATGTACATTAAATCCAGTCATTAACTTGGATTAAATTATAGGTGAGAAGCCATGAAAGCATTGAGTCATTTTCTATTTGTTGGTGGTATGTTAATATTTTTTTAGAATGTGCCCACAATTGATTCCATAGAGGATATTGCAGAAGACCCATTAGATGGATTATGACAGACACCATTGTGGGATTTGATTATATGTGCTTGTCATTTTGAAGGATATTTGCCCAACAGTTTCCGAATTAATTACGCTGCTTGAGATTGGGGACTTCTATTTCTCTAGAAGCTGCAGGGAGTTTGATAATCATAAAACTTATGAATACAGCACCAGTAGTTAGTGGGTGGTATAGCTTCCTTCGTTCAGTCTTCATTATTGTTTTCATGCTTTTAGGTAAGTTTTAAGGGCTTTTTATACCCGGTCCCCATACAATCTGGAAACTGAAGTGAGTCACCAGCAATTGGCACTCCGTCCTTCAAATTGGGCTGGGAGAGTGAGCCAAGACTAAATTGTTTTCTACAGGGCATTGACCAGTGATATAATTTTAGTTTAATAAAATTAGTTGGCAAGGCTTTGAGAATAGTTCTGGTGACAGAGACTTTGCCATCAGCCTAGTTAAATATAAAAAGGGCTTTTCCTGAGCAGATTAGTGATGGGCTCTTGGCCTTGTGACCTGGGAAGCAAATGGAGATAAAATAGCCATTGATCCTGTGAAGGCACCTTTTAGTTCTCCCATAATAGTGGTGTAGTGATGCAAACAGACTCAGACAGTGTAAAGAATTGTATGGTTTTTAGATAGTCGACAAGCAAAATAAAATTACTTGCCTTCTTGGTAGAAGAGCTAAGGTTCTATTTTCTTTTCTCTTCCCCCTCTTCCCATCCCACCCAAATAACTGAGAAAAACAAGTCATTTAGTCTTAGTATCTGACTTCATATTTCTTTTATTTTTCTTATTTTTAATTTTCTTATTAATTTCTTTTTTAAATTCTTATTTTTGTAAGAAATGTGAGATGCACAAATTTAGAGCCATCTCTACTCCTACATTCATATGGTCTATTTGTGCCTGACCTGTGGTAGAACCTTCTGAACACACTGCACGTTAACCTTGACGTAATCAAGTTATTTTGGTCTTCTTCCAGCATAAAGGACAACCACCAAAAAAACCAACCATTTAAAAAAAGTTTTTAGATTTTCAGTGATGCATAAAGTGACTTCTTTAATACCATTCACTTAAGTTTTGGCATTGCCACTTAATAGCTATATGAGCTTGGCAAATCAGTTTTCCTTAATCTGTAAATAAGAGTATGATTGTACAACTAGTAAATGTCGGAAATGGGACTTGAATGCAGATCTTCCCTAATTCAAGTTCAACAATCTTATCTACTAAATTGTACTCTTTCTCTAATAATAATGTTTATACTGCTTCCTTTATAGGGCTATTTTGAGTACCAAGTGAAATGTATGTGAAAGCATTTTGTAAATATAAACTCTTATGTAAAAATATGCTATTATCATGGTTCATTAAGGAAAATTAGAGTTCAGGTACAAAGTTAATGAATTTAGTAATAAAAAGGGAGAAAGTTAAATTTCAATCTCCAGATTACATAATCATGGGATTTAAAATAAAAGAGCTAGGAAAAATCTTAAAAACTGAGGTAGAGCCTATTTCTTAAAATTCAAGGCCAAATTAATGTTTATGACCTGAATTAATCTATGGACCGCCTCTGTTTTCAGAATTGACTCATTGGTGTTCAACTTAATTTGCATTCATTTGACTCCAGTACCGTAAGTCTGCTAATCACTGACCACATCTGAAGTAAAGTGACCTATATGCTTTGACCAAATCAGGACAAATTATTTTTGAAAGCTTGACATTTCCCCATGCTTCAAATGTCCACAGGCTTAGACCCCAGAGAAAAGGAAAGGAAGTTACAGAGATGGGGACTCAATGTCTGTAGTCACCCAGAGTTCTAATCTGGCAATCATTAGCAGGGGCACCTTGCTTCAAGGGCTTAGAAAGAGAGAGAGAGGCAATTTCTCAGACAGCCAGAACCCAATCCATGTAGGGTTTTAGAGATTAAACTCACCACCCTGAATTGCACCCAGATGAGAATAATTACCCAGTTCAGCCTGCTGAGCACGGAGGTGAAATATACTCCCTACAGCCAGAATTGTTTAACTAGATTCACTACATTTTACATTTAGCTGTAGGTTTTACATGGTTTTTGGTGGTTGTCCCATCTATAATTAAGTGTTCTTTGTGGCAAGAACTAGCAAAAATGAAGTGAATACAAAGCCTCAAACTACCCTCTCACCTCCTTCCTCCCTCCCTTCTTTTTTTTAACATGGAGATGATGTGCCTCACCTGACCACCCATCCTTCGGTTTTTCCATAACTAGAGGAAGGAGTTGTGCTAATTCATTCACATTTTTTAACTTGGTTTGCCCTTGGAAACAACAGAATGTAACCTGTAATGTAGAATAGAGTCAATATAACTGGCCTGTATGGGAATCCAACCATTGCCCTTGCCTTAATCAGCTCAGTAGTCTAACCAATTGACCTAACCAGCCACATATGCTACAAAGATATGTTAAATAATATGTAGAATAATAACTTTCTGTTTAAAAAACCTAGACCACTAAGTGGTGAGTGGGGGTGCTCCTCCTCTGGCTTTATAACAGATAACTCTTTTGCTAACTATCATAGGAAAAGAGGGTAAAATAGTAATAGTTGTTAGAAGCCTACAGTCAGGCCTCTTTAGTCTCAGATTCTGTATTTGTGAATTCACCAACTTGGCAAAATTTATTTGTAACCCCCAAATCAATACTCCTGGCACTTTTACTGTCAACATTTCATGGGCTTTTGCAGAGGCTCTGATGGGCATGGTTGCTCCCAGCTGAGGTCTGACAAGGTGACACTCTGCCTTCTTGTTTCAACACTCATGCTGTAAACAAGTGTCCTTTTTGCAGTCTATTTAGCATCACGTTTTTTGCATTTTTGTGTTTTGGTTTTTTTTTTTTGTTGGTGATTTACAATGGCCCTCAAAGCATAGTGGTGAAATGTTGTCTAGTATTCGTAAGTGCAAGAAGGCAGCTTCATTCAGGAATAAGCTATAGCGCTGCTGGCCCTGAGTACTAATGAATCAGCAATATGGTACATCCAAAAAAAGGCAGCGGAAATTCACATAAAATTAATTAGTTGTAAGAAATGTATATTAAATTAGGTGACTTTAAACAGAAACACCCCTTCAACAAGGTTATATATTGATTAGTTGATGAAAATGTTGTGACAAGAGGCTCAGAGGAACCCAACTCTCTTATTTCCCTCAGGAGCAATGGTTCAGTATTTGCTAATTCAGTGTTTTTGGTGACTTTGTAGAACTTGACAAGAATTGACTATATATCTGTTTTGAAAGTTATTATCAGGTCATCTTTGCAATTTGACCTGCATCCACAAGTTTTCATAATTGGCCAGTTCATTAGATTTGTTTTGATCAATAATTATAAATATTTAAAAATATCCATAGAATCAAAGGATTCTATATCTGGAAGAGACTTCAGAGACTAATCCCTTCATCATTTACAACTCCTCTCTCCCCCACCCTGCTTGTGAACACAGACACAGAATTAGTGACTGAGCCAAGATTAAGAATTCAGGTCTTGTCATTTCCAGTCCAATACTCTTTTCCATGTACTATTGGTATTTTTTTTCTTTTCTTTTCTTTTAGTTTTATATCTTTTATCTAGGTTTGTCAGTTAAACATGTTCCCTTTAGACCTAGAGACATGCTAAATGTTTGAATTTATGACAAAATTCTATTGCTACCTATACCTTGGTCTGAATGAGTTGGTTCTGAATTTTGGGATTGGAGAAGTATTCTGTTCCGTGAACAAATAGTAATGATTCTTTAGGGCAAGCATCCACATCGCTAGCAATTCCAAGTCTGTCAAGAGTTTAATGATGAGCGTGTCTTTTTCACATTTCCTTGGAGTGGGTATTATTCCCTATTGTTTTATCTTTTGAATTTTTCCTTGAACATCTTGTTAATTCCCATGGCATCAACTACCAACTTTATATGAGTGAATCCTGAATTTCTAACTCTACCTCTGACTTATCTCCTTAACTCTAGAACTACATCTCCTTTCTACAGGGCAGTGGCATACCTGGATGCCACCAGCACATATCTTCTCCTGCCCCCCAACAAACTCAACATGTTTAAAATGGAGCTTATTATTTCTTCTTTTTTATTGTTCTTTATCCTGACTTAAGTATTTCTTTCAATGGTATCATTATCCCCACAGTCTCCCACATTAAAAACTTTTGTGTTATTTTTGATTGTTCTCTCTCCACTACTCATAATTAATGCATTGTGAAGTCTTAATAATTCTCCTTCTGCAGTATCATAACTACCAATTCTTACTACCATCAGCTTAGTACAGGCCATCATTAAAAAGGGCCTGTATTATAGTGGCCTCCTAGAAAGTCCATCTTCTTCTACCTTTCCCCTCCAATCTATTCTTCCTACATCTGCCAGACTTATTTTCCTTATAGATAGTCATGTCATTCTTCTGTTCAGAATACTTCAAGGGCTCCTGTTGTCTCTAGCAAATAAACTCTTTAGCTTTACTTAAGGCCCTCCCAGATATGGTCATGTCCTCTTTTTCATACTACTTGCCTCCCTATACTCTATGCCCCAGTCAAACCAGACTGCTTGCCATTTCTCCTGTCTCTCCTACACTACTTTTGTTCCTAAGGAACTATGCTCAAAGTACTTGGACTTTCTCTTCCATTCCATTGAGCTTTTACACTATGTTTATAGCTTAGCCTAACTATTATATTGTACTGGAAGTCTTCCATGAGTCTGGGAGTCAGTAATCACCTTCCTTCCCTATTCATGCCCCTCTCCTGCACCTTGTCTAATATAGCACTTTATACTTCTCTGATGCTCTTATCATGTATTAGTTTATATTATAGTTACTTATGTGTGTGGTAATATCCACTTAGTAGCCAGTAAATTCCATGAGGTAAGGGATCATGTTTTGCTTAACCTTTGTATATTGCCTAGCACCTACCAAAGTGTTTTGCACACACACAAAAAGGTGTCTAATAAACGTTCATCTAATTGAATAAACGATCAGATATTAAATAAGATAAATATAATACTTTCAACAGAGCAGGATCTACTCTGAAGATGAACTAATCACAAAAGAGCCTAATAATCCTCACTTTGATCTGACCTCATAGGTTGTTTACTATTAGTATTCTACTTTGCAGCATCTTGTGGTTATTCATCATTCCTTTAACTCTTGATAGTATGTCACATGTAGATAATGATGATGATATAAGTGTGGTTTAATGGAAAGAATTTAGGACTTAGGAGTATTAATTCTAGATCTAGGTTTGACTACTGGCTTTGACACTTAATAGTTGCATGCTTGTGGGCAAATCATTTAAACTTTTGGTTGAAACTTTGTTACAGATGAGTTTCTCATCTATAAATTGAGTATATAAATACTTGCTGTGCCCAACTGATATCATTATTTTGAGGGAAATGCTCCATAAAGGGTAACATACAATGGAAATGTGGGTTACCATTATTATGGTTTAGGTTTTTAAAACAAGAAAGAACTTTTTGAACTTTTAAGTTTTATTGTAAAATAGTGGGATCACTTGTCTCTTTTCATAATGTACCTAATAATGTAATTGGTTTTCCATTAGAATTTTTTTTTAGCTTGATGATGGATGGAACTCGTTGTAGTGATCCAGTTCTTTTAACCTAACGATCTGAGATTTCCCTTGCTTTCCTTCTTTCATTATATATCATTTGAGAATTTTGAGTCCAGGTTGTGTTCTCAGTAGTACTTGAAGTTTTTTTTTTTTTTCTAATTGACTCAAGGTAGCAACATACAAATAAAACCTGCAGTTATCTGTGTAATACAAAAACTTCTTCAGCCAGTAGGTGGGGTATAATCAGTCAGCCAGTATTGGACTCTTTATTTTGTTCATTCCACAAACATTTATCAATCTCATATTGTGTGCAGAGTCCTGTTCTAAGTGTTCTAGAAACAAAGTTTAGACAAGAGGCCATTTCTTGCCCTCAGTTCATAATCTAATTGGGGACTGAGACACAATAACAACTCATGTATAATATCACATGATAAATGCATTGGGACTGACGAGTCTGGACCTACCTACAATTTCTTTAGTGTAAAGAACTGGGGAAATTCCCTCTACCAGAGCATCAACTGTTCCGTAGTTTATAGCATTGGAGCGTTGTTTGGGGGCACTGAGATATTAAATGACTTGCTCAGGGTGATGTGGACTGTTTGTGTCAGAGGTAACACTTGAACCCATGTCCTGCTGAGCCCAAGTCTGTTTCCCTATCCCTTAAGCCATGCTATGTCTTGATAGATGCATTTGAGAAGTATAAACAAAGTGCTGTGGGAACTATAAACTTATAGGTTCTTTAGGTGTTTCCTTTGTTTTTTTCACTTTAATGCTAGTTAAAGTGATTTCCATCTTGTCCTCTTCACCTATTCAGTATTTCCTCCCTTGTAATAAAAAAGTCCAAAGAAACTTTGAGTCGCTGCTCATTGAACCACGCAAGTTTGATGGCTGTTGAGATGGCCATTGGCCATAGTTTGTTCCTAGAATAAGAGTAGGAAGAGACACAAAGACACAGAGAGAAGATATAAAAGGGGGACTGTGTTGGGATATGGACTGCTGTATGGCGCTAGCAACAGTGAAGTTATTGGCCTCATGAGCTGTAAGGTCTCAAACTTAATGTATTTTGACATGGTACTTGTAGAAGCTACCAAATTAGTTAACTCCGACCCTATGAAACTCTTGAAGGTTATACTATATATATCTTGTATGTATATAATTTTGCACATTTTGTCACCCTCCCATCTCCCATTTGAATGTTGGCTTCCTAAGAGCAGGAACTACTGTATTTTTGCCTCTGTATCCCCAGTGTTTGGCATTAACTCCAGGGTTTATTCAACTACTACCACGTGAAGTCTTTGAAAACTCTTAACTGAAAAGACAGTTTTCTTGACAAATTACTTACCTTGTCTTAAATCAGCTTTCTCTTAAAAAAAAGTTAATCATATGTTTAATGTGACAAATTGATAAAAAGCACCTGCTGTGAATGAGCTAAAGTATCTGGGTCCTTTGGTTGTATGCTGTCTCCTTATTTAATTTCTCATTACTTCAAGAACCAATAGTAGGGTGATTGAAGATGATCCATCTTTTAGACAGTTAGCATCTCATTCTGATAATATGAAAGCTTATAATCTTTATAAGGCCTCTTTGAATATTGGGCTGTTGTTTTGAAGGGCTCTTAGCCCTGTTTGATGCTTTCAATTCCTTTGGGCTCCCTTAGGTTAGAATAATAAAGGATGATCTACAAATAACTAGAAATATCCAAATTATTTCTTTCTTGGGGTTGCCAACAGATCTTTGAAGTTGGATCTTTGTAAATGATTATTTTGGGATGTCTGACTTGTCAAGAAGTACCGTTTCTGTTACAAGGAAATAACATTTTTCATGCAGAGGATGAAAAATTTTCCACCACCATGAATGTGTTATTGGCTTCATTCAGCTGCCTGCCATGGAGTCCAATTTCTAGAATGCAGTAGCATTGCCATTCCTTTCTGCTGTTCTTTTAGCTCTTTCTTCACATTCTGAATCCTGTGGCCGCCAAGCATCCATCCTTGGGGTATTACTCTGCCAGGTTAAATGTGTGAATTACAGGCTAGAGAGGGAGCTGAAGATTTGTTCCATTTTCTGCTCCCAAATAATACTTTCTCATGGGCTTTTACTTTTCTTTTTCCATTTTGGTGATCAACTTCTCTTTCAGATCCTGAGTCATCAAATGGATTATTCCAAAAGGAGGGAAATATAGTTAAATACTTAGAAATGGTAGACATTCATCAATTGGCAGTCACTGTGAGTGGAAGGAACCACATGACTTCTGCCTTCCTCCATCCTAGTTAATTATGACTTTATTGGTTTCAGTGCACATTTTAATTCTTAAGCAATTTAAAATGTGACTGCATCTCACTGAGATAATTATCTGTAATTGCACTTTTGTTCATTGTCTGCAATGGAGAAATTCCTAGAAATTTGGGTGGAATGTGATTCTTTGAGTCTTTTGATGCTATGTTAAGAAATATGTTTCATGAAAAGTTTGCCATAGATGCTGAAAAACTAAATGGGTTGTGTTTTTACAGATGTTGGCATTTATGTACAGTTTAAATAGTGATTAGTATTACAGGTATTCGCTAAAACCAAAACTCACATTTTAAACACTATGAGGAGTTACAAGAATTAAAATATAGTAGATTAATGTCAAAAATAGAAGGCGTATATAGCCTAGAATAGTTATAGTGATGCCAGGGATTTTGTTAGGGAGATAGTTTTCATAATGGGGGAAGGACTGATTCTATTGTTATTTAATTTAAATAAAATATAATTTAAGAATGGATGCATTTTTTACTTTATGAATATATGACTCCTCAAACCCTTATACTTCACAGATTTTTGATAACTTGTTTTAGAACTGATTTGTACATTTGCTGATTTGGTTCTAAAAACAAGAGCTAGGCCTCTGTCTAGGTTTGTAGTTTTCTTTTAAGAAAAAAACACCTTTAGGAACGAGAATCAGGGAGAGAATATGTTTTTGCATACATTTTGGTTTCCATTCATAGCTATTTGTTTCATTAGGAAAAATCAGATTTCATAGTCTAGAGAAATAATTTTAAAATATGCCAGGGGAGAAAAATCTACTAAAATGCTTAACTATTACACCCCCTTTTTTCTTTTAAAGAAAAGAAACGATGGCCTTTTCAGATCAAGGATGTAGTTGTTTAGCCACCTAATAAACATATTGCTTACTGTTCTTTGGAGAGGGAAGGGAAGGGACATAGGGAAGAGCCCCTCCCTTGGCTATAAGAATGCTTTAGAAATATATTGACATGGAAACTTCAGACAGCAAACATTATGAATCCTTTTCCCTTATTTTTGTCCCTGCTTCTCTCAAAGTTCATATTTCATTTTGTTCCCAAAATCTCACAAGTCTGTGCCAGACGGGAATTCACAGAGGCTGCAGCAGGCCTACAGAGGCCACTCAGAGGAGGGACAGACATAAAACAATTGGGCCTAGTCCTCAAGCTGCCGGGCTGCACCCGTCCTCAGGGTGACTCCTGCCTGGCCCCCCACACCATTCCCTTGCCTCCTGTCTTTCTTCTAACTTAGTTGATCTCCCTGCCCCCACCGTCCATCACCCCCTCCCAGGTTTGCCTCCCCCACCCCCCGAATCCCAATTCTCTGGAGTCAGCTGTGAGGCCATCCAGTCATACGTTGTCCATCAGATGTGTTTACTTTCTTCATGACAGCCGACACATCTGGAGCACATACTCAGGTTATTTCAGTGCCACTAGACACATTCCACGAGATCATTTCAGCGGTTGTTATGGCGATCTTCTTCCCTCCAGTGATTTTCAAGTTGCATGACAGAAATAGCTTGAGCTAACCGGGGGGACAAAAGTCAACGGGATCAGGAGGGGCTTCTTTCACAGAATGAACTAATTAGTGACCCTGCTTTCTTCACAGGGCAATGAGCATATGGTTTAATAAAGTGAGTCTATGACATTTTTTTCTCTCTCTGTGTAGGCAAAGCTGTCACTGGCTGAAAACTTTCCTGTTTTTACTGGTGGGACCATAGTCTGCTGTCTTTCAACAGAGTTTACTTCACAAGTAGAAAATGTTTGCTCCTGAGAGTTTAGCTTCAGAACTTTTCTTGGCTTCAGACTACTTAAGGGTAGCAGGTCCTTCAGTTTAAAGAGACAGCATTCATTTCACATGAACTTTGTTAGTAGGAATTTAAATCTACTCAGAACTAAGCATTTTACTGTTATGTTTTTTGTAAGTAGATCTGAATATGTTTTATGGAGGTGAAGCAAATATATTTGTTATAAATTGCAGATTTCATACATGAGTTGAAGTTTTCATACAGACACACACATATTTGAAATCTGCAATTTATAACAAACATACTTGCCTTATATATAAATTTCAGATTTTTATATAATATGTATGTATTATATACATGGAATTGGCAATTTATAACAAACTTATACTTGCTATATATGTATATATATATATAAACATTGCAGATTATATGTGTATGTGCATGTCTATATATGCAGTATGCAATTTATAACAACTTATCTTTGCCATATATAATTTGCAGGTTACATATTATATATATGTGCATATATGTTTGTGTATATGTATGAAAGCTGCAGTTTCAAACAAACTCATACTTGTTACACACACGTATATGCAAACTGCAGATTTCCTGTATATGTGTGTATATATATATATATAGGAAATCTGCAATTTCAAACTAACTGAAGCTTGCCATATATCTGTGTGTGTGTGTGTGTGTGTGTGTGTGTGTGTAAATTGCAGATTTAATGTGTGTGTATGTGTGTATGACAAAGGCAGCTAGGTGGCCCAGTGGATAAAGTGCCTGACCTACAATCAGGAAGACCTGAGTTCAAATACAGCCTTAGACACTAGCTTTGTGACCCTGGGCAAGTTACTTAATCCTGTTTGCCTCAGATTCTTCATCTGCAAAATGAGCTAGAGAAGGAAATGGCAAACTACTCCAGTATCTTTGCCAAGAAAACTTCAGTGGGGTGACAAAGAGTTGGACATGACTGAAAATGATTAAACATCCATATATGTATATGTGTGTGAATGTGTATGCATCCATATATACATATACACATATATATATAGATATGAAAGCCACAATTTATAGCAAACTAACACTTGCTTAATTTCCATAAAACATCTGGCTTATTATACACACACACACACATACATATGTATGTGTATGTATATAGAAATAGATATACGTTTTTATATATTTATATAATACTACTCTATGTACCAATTTTCTTTTGGGGAAAAGATTTTGAAAATGTTGTAGTGGTTTTTTTTTTTTCAGCATAGTTCTACTGTTTTAAAAAAAGACTTGGCTGCCTAAAGAGCCTCTCGTGTATTTATTTATTTATTTTTACCTAACATGTAGCTTGGTTATGATTCTAGCAAAAAAATTTATTTTCCAAAGCCTTATTCTGTTAGGGAGAAATCCTCTCAGTGGTTTGACTTGTTTTCTTTTGTATTGACATTTGTGTAAGAGTCCCTGCATAATTAGCAAATGGAAATTATCCCCAGATTGCAGCCTTGCATTCAAGTAA
Organism: Vombatus ursinus; assembly: GCF_900497805.2. Classification (NCBI taxonomy): domain Eukaryota; kingdom Metazoa; phylum Chordata; class Mammalia; order Diprotodontia; family Vombatidae; genus Vombatus; species Vombatus ursinus. Next base: position 12,884,723 of record NW_020954548.1, read on the forward strand.
ATCTTCTAGATTTGTGATGATTTTATAACACATGCACATTAGTGCAGATGTGGAGATTTGTGCTTGAGATAATTGTGTATTAGTAAGAATTATTACTGCTGGTAGCTATACCCACTTCCAAAGGTCCAGATTGCACTATAGAAAAACAGCAACCTGCCTCAGTTACCATGAAGGATATACCATGACCAGTTTTCTTGAACTGTTAGTATGTGACTGGACTTTTCTTTGCCCCTTATGCTGTGGGGTGTCAAGGATTCTGACAGATAAACCCAAGCCTTTGAAGTGCTTGATATTTCAGATTTCATTGGGCAGTGTCTTTGTTTCTTTCTTCTGTAGAAACCCATGTCTTTGACACATTTTTAGCTCATGCTTGCACATTACCTCTCTCCTTCCCTTCCCTCTACCCCTCCAAATGCATACACATTTATACTCATTACTCTTATGCACCCATTTTTCTCATCCACACTCTTGGCATTTGCTCATTCTTTCATCCAGAATTTCCCCTTGTACACTCATTCCTCACTGCCAAAGTACTATAGTCATCATGTCTATTGAAGAGAGTTAAATGAATGTTTTTGGCTTGTTATTCGTTCATATGCCTATTGCTTACGTCGAATTCAGTAAATATGACAGTGACGAGAAGAAGGAAAAACAGATTTGAGCCTCTTGCTTATTCGCCTTGGGATTTGAATTATTGTCTGCTTTCTTCATCAGTACTCCTAGCAAAGGTCTTCCCAGCTCCTCCTGCCCCTCCCCAACCCACACCCCTCAACATTCCTTTTGCCTGGATACTATTAAGACTGGTCACCAAGTCTGGAATACCTGCCCTCAGAAGGACTCAAAGGGACACTAAGAGGTCATGTATTAGAGTTGACTTGAATTCACAGAGACTAGTTTGTCGCTGTTTCCTTATGCTCCTGCTAGTTTCACATTATTAATTGTAGTGTATTTCAGGGTCCAAATTAGATGTGTAAGTATGTTGAAAGGCAGGCAGTGAGCTCAAGTTAGAATGCTGAGGCTAGTTATGAAATTATGTTTCCCTCTCCAGATGTAACTTTGCAGTAATTAAATCTAATGAAATTTAAGTATTGTAGTCAGTGTTGTGGTAGCTATCTCCAAGCCTAATTGGTAATATCACTTAAATCACAGCAATTATTGCCAGTTATCTGGGAACTATAATAAACCCAAACAAGTCACATATATTAACCCTGATTTTTTTCTAAATTGGGTGAAACAGATAGCGGATCCAAGTCCCACTTCCCTTCTTTCTCTCATTCATTTCAGGAGTATTTTGTTGCAATTATGTCACCAACAGATGGTATTTTTTTTTCTTTTGAGATACAATCTATTGTTTTCAAGCTTATTTTTAAAAAATCGTGTCCCCCCCGCCCCGTATTTTCTTCATTTTCCATACTTTCTCTTATTTTGGAGTTATTTTTTCTGTTGGTTTCCATGGCTTTTCTTTCTTTGGAGTATTTATTTACTCAGTGCAGACCCAGAGTTGGTGCCCACAAGTATGGTTTTGTTTTTCTTTTTTATTTTGGCGAATAAAATCTGTGGGAAGCTATCCTTACAGATTTTGAAAGGCCATTTACAGATATCTCTAGGAGGGTATCCCAATAAAAAGAATTAAGAGGTGGTATTGTTTTGGGGACCCCAAATAAAGTATTATCACAAAAGCTCCTTCAGCCTTTGATTTCTTTTGTGTATCGGGCACCTATTTTATTATGACAACAAAAGATGGGACCTGCTTCCTCCCCTGCAGCAGCCAGGCAGCTTCAGTTTTGCCTGCTGCATGCATCTGAATGAATGGGGGACTCAAAATGTCAGTGATAGGCCAACTAATATGGTTTTCTCAGTTGTGAAATGTTTGTGTTAAGGATTTTTTTTCCTTTGGTTTGTTTTTGTTATAGTCTGACAGCTGAAGATGCTTTTAAACCCTTCTAGTCACTTAGAGCAGAGCTATACAGCACAGGCCGGGTGCTTCTAAAAGGCAGGTCGTATCCATCACTGGGAACAGCAAGGCTCTGGGTTATGAGAGAAGATCGAGGGGTGGGGGAGGGAGGCAAGGGAAAGGGGGAGCTGCTCAGTCCAGTTTACATTTGTCACCAGTGACTAGCTTTTAAAAAATGTATTAGCTGTGCATGGTGGTAAGTAAGTTCCAGCTGCAGGGGATTACTGCTTTGAGTGGGTCGGGGAGTTTGGAATGCATTCACTTCCATCAGGGGATTTGTGTCCCTCGTCATTAGCCTTAACATTACTAAAGCACTAAAGATTAAGAACAGACCAGTGTCACCTGCTCTGAACTTTGAGAAACTCTGGAATCATTAAAAAATCATCCAAAATGGGGCGTTAAGGGGTGTCCTATTCTAGACTGTCTCTGTCTCCGTCCTGAAGAATTTTGCAGCTGGCATGCAGGAAATCAAAGGAAATATCTAGGTTCAGGCAGAATACTGTCTGGGGTTGACTTATTTTTGCTACTTATCGAACATGTCACAACCATAATTTATACCACAGGCACCTTCACAAATACCTTTCCGTTAATGAATAGTATATGGGAGTGTGTGTGTGTGTGTGTGTGTGTGTGCGCAGTTTCAATATTGAGATGAACTGTAGTTCTGAAGAAATTTCTGTGGATTTGAGGCTTGTGAGTTAAGTAAAGAATTTTGCTTTGTTGGGAGTGGGGATGGGGGGGTGGGATATGTACTTAAAAAAACAACACATACACACACACACACACACACACACAAAAGAAAGTTAAGTGAGCACCACAAAGGTTTACTTTTTTTCAGGGATTTTGAAATTCATCTTCCATGCCAGCAAGCAGTTTAGTGGCAGGAAGTCTTTCCTAGTAGTGCAGTCATGAACTGGTAAACTAGAAGCATCTGTAAAAATTTAGAGGGAATATCAGCTTTCTCAAAGCTCTAGCCCAAGACTAATGAGGTGCAAATGATAGCACTGTATAACCCTTCCCCACCCCAATTGTGGAATGAGATATTGAGGCAAAAATAAAGGAGGAAGACGGAGATTTCAGAACTGCACTCCACTGAAACAAATTTCATTTTTCAAATGAAATGGCTTTCATATGACTTAGATGAACCAACTTTTAAGGTCGGGAAGTAGCCAACAATTACTTTTCTCTCAGCAGAAAAATGCTTCTCTGCTGAGTAAAAACATTCAGGTGGCAGAGGGTTTTTTTTTTATGAGAACTAGTGACTAGGGGGGTACACATGTGTTAGATTAGATACCTGTTAGCCTGACTGTACTAATTAACAGGAGTTCTACTTTAAGTAAACTGCTGATTTGCATCTTTGGCAGGCATCTCTCCCTTTACAGAAAAAAAAATAGGGGTAAGAAAAAAAAGATGTGATTTGTTTGAAGGAACACATCTGGGGTGCTATCTGCTGTATCTTAACACCAGATGGCAGGTTTAGGCTGACAACTAAACCCACTTTAGCCTGGTCAAACAGTATCTTAATCTCCCCCCGTCTCTGACCATGCACGAGGAAAACTCCTGTGGAAGTCGAATAACTATTTGTACTTCGAGCTAACTGAGGAGTCCTCTATAATTGTGTCTTTGGGCTGATTCTTTTTCCTTGCCTTTGTGCTGTTTATAGACAAGACTGCCTTTCCTTGGCAACACCTGAAACGTTCCCCATGTGGCTCATACCTTTTCAAAGTATGTTTTGTAGGGGCAGAGGTGTGGTGCCTGGAAGTGTCTGATTCTTGTCATAACAGGTATGGCTTTAGCCTGCTTGAGTAGTGACTAGAAGTGACAGCAAGGCATTTGAGGTGCCTGGAGGGCCCTCAGTCATCACTCCTACACAGTGCATTGAGAATATGAAAGCGCTGCTCACCATAGCTTGCCAGTGTGAAATACCATCATGATAAAAGTACAGGACAGTGAAGGGGATCTCTTGTGTATGTATATGAGGAGGGGCTGGGAGGCACCAGATAAGGAGGAAAAGGAAATATCTTTTTTTAACTCTTGTCTTTTGGTCTCTTTTTGGAAGGGGATGGTATTAAAAACATACTCATAGTGTAAAGTAGAGATTTTGAAAATATAAGGAAAGGAGGACATTGTTAGAATCTGGTTTGGAGTTCAATACTTCTACCATTATACATATGGTTTCCTTTGTGTCTTCTAGAATTATAGAACAGGGGCTACAGGGAAATGAGGTGTTCAGTATTCTTCAGAGGGATAGCATTAAGTCAAGGACTTTTTTTTTAAACTACTTTCCAAAGGATCCAGATCAGTATGTGTAGTGGACATGAGGTTTACATATAGCTTTACTGTATGTAAAACACGTGCTACATGTAGTGCTTTGTAATTTACAGAGTACTTTCCTTGCAACAACCCTTTGAGATAGGTAATGTAGGGCACTGGACGTGGAAGTCAAGAAGATCCAGATTCATATCCTGTTTCATCTACTCACTAGCTGTGTGGCTTTGGACAAATAATAATAATAATAATAATAATTATGATAAACATTTATATAGCACTTACTGTGTGCTAGGTACAAATATTGCCTCATTCAATCCTCACAGTAACCCTGGGAAGGTCTTATTATTACCCTCATTGTATAGATGAGGAAACTGAGGCAAACAAAAGTTAGGTTACTTGCCCAAGGTCACGCAACTAGTACATATGTGAGGCCAAAATTGAACTCAGGTCCCACTGACTCTAGGCCCAGTGCCCTGGTCACTGAGCTACCTAATCTCTCTGTTTCTTCATCTGTAAAATGAGGGAATTTGTTAAGATGTCTTCTGAGTTACTTCCAGCTTTAAAGGTATAATTCTATGGTCTCCATTTGACAGATATAGAAATGGAGGCATAGAAAATTTAAGCAATTTTGGTGTGGTGACACAGGCCTGAGCCAGGACCTAACTGTAGTTCCTTTGAGACCAAGTTCATTGCTCTTTGCTAGGAGAGCATCTTACCACTTTTAATACCTGTGTATCCTTGGGCAAGTCACTTAAAGGTCTTTGGACCTCAGTTTCCCCATCTGGAAAGTGGGGGTCATAAATCTCTTCTACCTCAGTGTTGTGATACTCCAATGAGTGAATGTAATAGAACCCTTTGCAAGATTTAAAGTGTTGAGTAAGTGCCAGTGATTATTTTATTAGGGTTATCTTCACACTCCACTGAAATACCTCTAAGGAGTCTTTGGGGACTGTTATGGGTTTTAGTTAAAAATTTGAAAACTCAACCCTAACAAGAGCAGAGGATTTTGGGGGCCATCACCCTAACTCTCTTAGTCAGAATTTGAAGTTACTTCTTCTGTGTTCTCATTAGCTGTAATTCATTGTATTATGAAACAGCTCATCAGAAACACTAGAGCAGCTCCCTAACTAGCTATAAAAACTCTATTTGTAAGGACCATTTTTAATTGTAATTATTGTAAGCAAGAGTGTCAGCCTGTCCTAGTGGATAGAGTGCTGGTCTTAGAGTTAGGAAGAACCAAGTTCAAGTTCATTCTTTAACTCCTACTAATTGTGTGACCATTGTGTGACTTAACGTTTGTTGCCCCTGTAAACTAAGACTAAATATCATGGAAGAATTCTTGTTATGCCTCTTCAGAGGGAAGCTTCCATACTTGGTGAATGCACAGGTATGGCTATCCTCCCTCTACAAAATTTTTTAAGCAAAGCAATAGCATGGTTTCGCCGAATGATTAGGCACTTGCTCTCTCCCATGCCTGGAATTTTTTCCTTCCTCAACTCTGAATCCTAGCTTCCCTAGTGGTCTTTCAGAACGCTGCTCAAATTCCACGTTCTGTCGGAGGCCTTCAATGCCATATGTCTTCCTTCCAAGCATTATTCCACTTACTCTGTATATATCTTGTATGTACATAGTTATTTGAATGTGGTCCCCTTGAGGGCAGGAACTGTGTTTTTGCTTTTCTTTGTAAACCTGAAGCTTAGCAAAGTGCTTTGCACATAGTAAGTGCTTAATCAGTGCTTATTGATTGACATGTTTTATACTTTTTTCTACATCATTTACCGTTCTATAAAAGGTAGCTATGCATAATTGTCTATCTTTCCATGCCACTATGTTAACGATAAACAATTAGTATATAAGATTCCCACTCCCCATTTTTCATAAAGGCTTTGTGTTTTTGGAAAACCATTTACCTAAAGAGGGAGGGAGGGAGGGAATGAGTATTTATTAAGCATCTATTATTTGCAAGGTTCTGTTTAAGCGCTTTACAAATACTATCTCATTTCATCCTCTTACTATTATGCCCAATTACAGTTGAGGGGTAGACCTAGATTAAATGACTTGCCCAGAGTCATGCAGCTTGTAATTAATTATCTGAGGTCAAATTTGAACTCAGGTTTTCCTGACTCCATGCCCAGTGCAGCACCTACATGTCTCTCGAAAGAGCCAAGAGAAGTGAATATCAGGTATTTGAAAGATAGTTTTGAAAAATATCAATATGTATTTCAGGACTAATAAATTTTTAACTTCTTATTTTCAGGGATTTTATCTTTACTATTGAATAGGCAGGACTCTTCTATTTGATAAGTGAGAGGAGACAATTGATGTGGTTTCTCTTGATCATGACGCGAGGGAGAGTCAGTGAGAAAGGTATTTTTTTAGATTACATGAAAAACCTGGTCAGTTGTCCTAGTTGGAAGGTAGACATTTCAATTTTTAAAAATTTGGGCTTAACTTGAAAAAATAATTTCGATTTTGCTTTAATGATTTTGACAGTTCATGTGTTTAATTTTAGATTTTTATCTGTTCAACATAACTGAAAAGAGAGCTAACTCAAATCAGCAAACCTGGGTTTAAATATCATCCATGTGACTTTGGGAAAGTTTTTTTTTTTTTTTACTTTCCTTAGGCCTAAGTTAACAAATCTATAAAATGAAGGGGTTTTACTACATTCCCTCTCAGGTCCATTTGGCTATGATTTTATGATTTTTAATATTAATTTGATATCATTGAGTAGTCTTTCAGTTTATAAAGATGACCTATCTAATGGAGTATCATATTTTATACATGTTAGCTCACCTGTCATACATTATGTTTTGCATTTTATAAAGTTATTTTTTATTTGGTATGACATTTGGGGCTGATATTAAAAAAAACAACGAAACACTAACTTGGGTTCTTTTATATATATTTAACGTAACAGCAACCAGCCTCTAAACAAACCTTAGGCAGACTTTTCAGTAAGTTCTTAATGGATTGGGTTTTTTTTTTTAAAGCCATAATTCTAAATAATTTTTAGAAACTCCTGTGGTCTACGTATTTATGCATTTTATTCTGAGATGTTAACTATGTAGCTTCATGGCCATGTCCACAGGCTTCCCATTAGTTTCTTATCAGTGATGTATTTTCAAATGTTATCATCATATCCAAAAAGACTGTTCTAAAAGTTGATATAAAAATGAAAATACTCTATCTTTTAAGATGAGTAGTCCAATTTTTGGTAATTTACATTTGAAAGGGATGTATGTTGTAGTTTTACTTCCAACTGCATATCTCACTATAATTGTTTGATTCAGATTTCTTAGATGAGTTTGGCCACATTAAATGTACTTCTGATGGCAGGCTTAGCCAGATGTAACATTCACTTGAGTGTTAAGACTATTTGGCTATATATGTTATTCATTTTTATTTATCTTTAAGCAGTATTTGGCAAAAAAAACAATTTCAATACTGCAGTCAGTTGTATGTTTATACCTATCTGTAGAAGCTTTCATTGCTGTCTGTTTCCTATGCATCTTTATTAGTTTAAAAGTCTCAAGAACTGAAGCTGAGGAGCCTTGGTGTACTTATGACATATGAAAAAAAGAATGATCTTGCAACCTGAAAAATACTCCTGTCTGAACTATGGCTGTCATCTGCTGGTTTTGTTTATTATGCGGGTTCTTTTGTTTTGTTTTGTTTTAATCTTTTAATGGCATAGTTTTAAATATTGTCAAAATCACGGACTTAAAATCACTTGATTTTTTTTTTTTTGCATACTTAAGAACTGTGCAGTAGCTGCTGAAATGTAAGGAAGAAGAAACTCAAAATTATTTGTAGTATATAGTTCTATTCCCTATGTAATCCAAGGATGCCATCCCTCAAATTACATGGATGGCTAAAACTTGCATTTGGGTGTTCTAGATTCCTCTCCTACTTAAAGTGATAAATTGATTGATTTGTAGAAATGTATTATAAATTATAATACTTAATAAGTCCATGGTATTCCAAAATAGGCATTCTTCTTAAGCATATGTTTCTTTGATGGATTTATAATCTCATTGGTATGAATACTCTTTCCACTAGTGCTGATCATACTCGCTTGGACTCTACCCTCCACCCTTATCCCCACCACCCCAGTACACCTTCTCAACCTAAGGAATTTTTATCTAAGTTTTTTTGTAAAGGATATACTCAGCATACTGTATGTTTTCCACTGATTATTTATAATATATTTGTAACACTAATGTAGAACTTGAACTATCCATCGACTTCCAATTTTTACTACCTGACTGCCCCACCTGACTGGCCCATGTGTTCATATGTGTCCTTGTTGTTGTTGTTCAGGCATTTCAATCCTGTCCTACTCTTTCGTGACCAATTTGAGGTTTTCTTGGCAAAGATACTACAGCGGTTTGTCATTTCCCTCTCCAGCTTATTTTACAGATGAGGAAACTGAGGCAAACAGGGTTAAGTGACTTGCCCAGGGTCACACAGCTAGTAAATGTCTGAGGCCATGTTTGAACTCAGGAAGATTAGTATTCCTGATTCCAGGCCCAGCTAGATACTGTCTTTTACATTATTGAATGCATACCAATGGTAATGTGGGATAGTATATTTATATCTACCAAAAGTTATTCTGTTTCCTCTTGCGTTATTTGTAATTTTGATTCTTTTAAGATTGTGCCATTCTGTTATTTGTAACCATATAAAATCATTGAAAGACTATTAATATTAAAGGGATGGAATTTCTTGGTGGAAAGGATTTGGTGATCATTATAACACTCTGCACATGTTATCTCATCAGTTTTCTCTAATTCTGTATGTTTTCTCTCAGTGCCTATACAAGATATATGTATCTCTATATTTATGTCATCTATACTTCATTATGTATATGATGATCTCCTTGGTTTGATACTCATTCTCCCACTGTGGATCAACCCTTATCCATAGCTTCTTATCTTGTATTATCCTTCTTTATGTCCATCTATAAATCCTTTATAGAGGATCTGCCAAACATGCTAGAAACTTTTCATCTGGGTTCTTGAATATTTTTACACTTTCCCAATGTAATTTAGTGTCTTTTCCTCTTCTTGCTCTATTTTGAATACAGTCCACAATTTATGTACCGTTTCTCTCTCTATGTGTGTGTGAGCACACTTGTGTGTATATACACTCGTGTATAAACATGCATATTTTATTGGGAAATATTCATTTTTCATCCACTTTGTTTTTCCAGTTAGACTAATATTTTTCATTTCACTGTCAGTTTCATCAAGTAGGTCTTAATGTGTCCTGGGTCTCCATGCAGTTAGTACACAGTCTTCTGTAAAAAATAGAACAACTGGAGAACTTTGTCATCTAGAGGTAATCCTTCTATTTGGACTATATGAAAGATATCTTTAATTATACTGCTCATCACCTTAGGTGAACAAGTTTCATGTCAATATGTAGCGAATCACTGAACAAAGCTATCTCCATAGTCAATTCTGCCATAGCCTTGTATGATTTTAATATGTATGGAAGATGCCGTCTTTGAGGAGAGCACTTAATATTGAGTTTTGTTCCACTTAGTCAAAATCAACAAACAGTGGACCAAGCAAGATCTTATAATCTCTATTCCTTTCTTTCAGTTAATACAACATAAGGAAATAAACACTTTTAATTCTATTTTAAATGTTTGGAAGTTCTTGGCAAGGGAGACACCGTGGTGTGGTAGAAAAAAGAGCACTGAACAAGTTGTTAAGGGACCTGTTTAAGTGCCAGTTTTGTCACTTACTACCCATGTGACTTAGCAAGGTAAGTCACTTGGAAGTCTCTAGTTCTCTTCCATTAATTTCCCCTGAAGTGTTTGCGTTGACATTTTGTGTGCAGAAGGGAAACTGTGTTGGGAGAATTAGGTTTCTTATTACCCAGAGAAAGATAAATAATACAGAGGTAAAGCAATTTGTGGCAGTGTAAGACCTAGAATCTGAATCCGGGATTTTTTTATACCACGTCCTACCCTCTAATCCCTGGAACATATTCTTTCTTTTGTTTTCCCATCTTTTCATGTCAATATAGTGAGGACTTTGAAAGATGTTAACCCCCTGCATTCGAGGCAAATGAAATCTCCCCTGAAGGAGCTGTCATATTAACTAAAAGAGGCAATAGTTTAAACTTTTGGCATAGAACTTAAAACAAAAATGTCTTTCCTTCCCTTTGACAAATCCAAGCATTATCCTAAGGTGAGGCACCTAAGTGCCTGGCTTTTCCCCCTTGAGTTTCATAAACATGTATGTATGTATTTTTCTCTGTCAAAGAAGATGCATTTTGCTTGGAAGACAAACGAACTTTCTTATTACTTCCTTAAGACTTTCTAATTTAATTATTTTGAGTAGTTCCTCTGCTAACATAGACTGTAGATTTTCCATGCCTTCCAAGATGGTCTTCTTGTGTTTCTGTTGCTGAAAAAATTTCAGTTTCTTTACCCTAAGGCTGCTCTTCAGGCAGCAGACACATACGTATGGCCCATCATTAGGCCTGAAGTCAAAACTTGCCAGCTCAATAGATCCTAGTAAAGTCTGTTCTCCTCTGGGTAAGCCTTAGAGAATTTAAAGTCACTTCCACACCACAATGAGGCATCAGAGGTGGATTTTAGAGGAAGATCTTATTCCACATGGAATAAAAGGACTTCTTCATTTAAACGCCAGGCATTTTTATTTCCTGTGGAACTAATCGCCCTTTATTGCTTCTTCTCCTTCCTGTTTGATGGTTTTTCTTGTTCCAGCTGAACCACATCAGTTCTGATTGTGGCTCTCCAACATAGTTTGTCTACTTCTGTTCCTCTGTGGTGATCTTCAGCTGAGTTTTACATTGCTTCATGGTGATCTCTTGTCTTTGTTCTCATCCCTCCATCTTTGCTTACTTACAGTCAGCCCACTTCATTTTTCCTTCAGTGGATGCTTTCTCATCCTCCTGTTATCTAACTTCTTGTGGCACCGATCCATTAAAGCTCACTTGTCATAAGGATGAAATCAGTAGTTGTGGAAAAGGTCTGTACTTCAGGATGATATTCTTAGTGTCTTTCACAACTTTTATTGTGTGGAAAGTGCTAGGAAAAAGCAGAAAAAGATGTGTAAACATTTATATAGTGCCTCTTTTGTACCAGGTCCTTTGACAAGTATTATCTCATTTGATCCTCACAACAATTCCTGGACGTGGGTGCTGTTATTATCCTCATTTTACATTTGAGGAAACTGAGGCGAACAGTTTAAGTGACTTGCCTACGGACACAGCTAGTAAGTCTGAGGCCAGATTTGAATTCAGGCCTTCCTGACTCCAGACCCAGAGCTCTATGGGCCTGCCCCACCTAGCTGCCATGCTCCATCTTATAAGGCTCACATTTGAACAGCTAGGAGATTGCATTTCTTGGTAGGCCTTAAGTTAGATCTAGCACTCACAGCTCTGTTGATGCATAAATTGGTCTGCATATCTATTGTCAAAAGTTATGAGGTTTTTTTGTTTTGAACTTTTAGTTTCTTATTAAGTCAGAGCAGATAGAAGAATTAATTATTAAAAACAACTTTCTCTTACCTATTTTGACATTTGCGGTCATGGGGTAGATACTAATAGTAATAACTTATATTTTTATAACCCATTAAGATTTCTACAGTTCTTTCTGCCAGTAACTCCATGGGAGATGTAGGAAGTCAGCTCCTTTTGAGTAGACATTGTTTCATTCTTTGACTTCATATCCTTAGCTCAGGGACTGGCAATATGTGCTTAATAAATACTTGTTGATTGATCTTGTGTTGATTGAGTTCCCCCATTTTACCGACGAGGAAACACTTAGATTAGGTGACTTGGTATAAGGTTATAACATTAGTAAGAAACAGCTTGGATTTGAATACAAGTCTTCTGACTTCAACTACTGTTCTTTCTACTATGCCCTGTCTCTCCCTTTCTTCCCTTTCTATAGAGGGAAAGTGAACTTGAATGAGGGAAAACTTCCCTAAATGGAAAAAGTAGCTGCTTCCCTCCCCATCCAAGTTGCTTTGTCAGTTGCAGAAGATAGCACACTTGACCCTACAAGAGTAGCTTCAAACTTTGGGGAATCCTGGATGGTTAACCAGTGAGATCATTTGATTGTAGTGAGACTTCCCAGCCGTTATGAATTCAGGCTTCTAGTGCATTATGCTTTTATTACTAGATTGAATTGTAGGATAAGAAGAGAATTTTGATCACCTCAACCACACACGAAAGCCTAGAGACTTTATACCTGAATTTGATGACTTTGAATGGTGTCTTTTAATACAATTTTTTTACTTTAAAGGTACATTTTTTTTTCTGTTTGCCCTTGGGATTCATTTGTTTCACAGTAAGTTCCATTACTTTTCCTAGCCAACACCTGCTTGCCATAACAGTTTTTCATTTTGTGATACGCATTTTTGACAGTTATTTTATCTGTATTTCTTTTCATTTGACTTTTAGGCCCACTTAAATGGTTGTACTTTGGATTCCTTAATACTTTAAGAAAAGGACAGGAAAAGCTGAGCCTTCCTTCTGAACCTAACTCTGGGATCACTATTAGAGTGGGCTGTTGAATATAAGGTCTGCCTGTGAGCAGTGTTCATGATGGAATGTCTTGAGTAAATGTTAAATGACAATAATAAGAAAGGAAACACACAATTCCCCCAATAACCAGAAAGGGGTTAATCAGAATCAACAAAGAGCAAAGTAGTATTTAACTCCGTTGCTGAGCCATTGTTCAGACTCACAGTACAAATGTGTTTTGCCCAAGTTGGCTGGAACAGTGTCTCAAGTTAGTGATTAGGCTCCAACTTTAACCTCCGGCAAAATTTATGCAGCTATACTACCGTTTGTCAGGTAATTAAAGGCAAAAAAAAAATATTTGCCTAAAGTAGAAATGTTTTTAATTAAACATGAAAAATAATAAATACAAGAGCTAAGTAAACAATGAGAAAACTATGCCTAACCTCTCTTCCAACATATTAAGTCCTTGAAGTAAAAGGCCAACATTTTAGCATGGGTGTTTGTTGAGTATTCATTGATCCTGTTTGCCATGATTTTTCAAGGGTTCAGGTTATCATTTTTGATGTGTTGCACCTTGGAGTCTGATATTTATATTTTGCATTTCTTTAGCAGGGTAGCAGTGCTATGTTCTCCTATATATACTTCTGCTTTATTAAAGAAATGTGGAGTATCAATATCTAATTTGACCATTCCTGTCACTTATTTCTACACATTGGTTTTTCTCTAGGTGAGTGGTGGAAGGCTTTTTTTTGTGAGGCAGAGCCAAGCCTGACTTGTGTGAGCTTTTGTACCAGTCAGGATCATAGGATCAAAATTTAGGGAATGGAAAGGCCCTTAGACATCATCTAACCCAACTCCTTCATTTTACACTATAAGAAAATAAGCCCAGAGAGAGAGAAAAATTTTGAAAAAAGGGCATGAAGGGAGAAAAAGGACCTCCCCTTATTTTGATTAGTGATGTTTTAAATTCAAATCTTCAGTGTTCAAAACTGAATTAATCATTTTCTCCTCCAAATCAGTTCCTTTCCTTGATTTCCTACTCTGGCGAGACACACACACACACACACACACACACACACACGCACGCACGCACGCATGCACACACACACACACACACACACACACACACACACACACACCCCTGTTTCTGAAATACCCTTAGTTTTTCCTCAATTTTCTTTTTTCTGCTTCTACCACAGTGAGACCCCGCCAAGTCATGTTAGCATGCTCTTTTGATTGAATGGATTCCTCCTGGCTGATATCCCAACCCAATTTCTTGTTTCCATCACATCTGTCTTACATTCCATTGCTAGATTAATCTTCTCAAACCATAACTCTGATTTCCCACCTGTTCAAAAAAACTTAAGTGGCTCCCTCTTGCCTCCTGAATTAAGCTTAAACTTCTCAGTCCAGAGGTCAGCAAACTATGGCTCGTGGACTGACCTTTCCCTTAGTTTAACATTCAGAAGACTTCCATAATGTGACCTCAACCTGCCTTAACAGTCTCTTCTCCCACATGTATTCTGAACATCAGCAAAACACTGATGAGCTCTTTGCTGTCTCTCTGAAAATACCTTTCTGCTGTTTCTTGCTTTCACGGCTTTCTTTGCCCATCCTATTTCCTCCACTTAGGTTTTTCGCTTTTATCTCTGCCTGTGGAAATATTCCCAACTTTCAAAGCCCAGTTATACATTACCTCCTTCATGAAGCCTTTCCTGATGCCCATCCATATTTAAGTCAACATTTACTGAGTACCTATTATGTGCCTGGAACTTTTCCAGGTGCTGAAGGGGATGAAAAGGAAAAAGGACATGAATCCTGCCCTCAAAACACCTTTTAGTCTTGGAAGAAAGGAGGAGAAGGTAAATAAGATATAGGTACATAATAAGTAAGAAGAGGAATACATTTATTCTCCTTCCTTTCAGAGGGCATAGCTAGGGCCAATGATAGAAGTTAGAGGTAAATAGGTTTTGGGTCAATATAAGGAAAAGCTTCTGAACTATCAGAGCTGTCAAAAAATGGAAGGGGCTGCTCCAATGGTTAGTAAGTCTCTCATCCCTGGAAATGTTTTAGATACACACTTGACAGCCAGTTGTCAGGAATGTTCATAGGTTTAGATCCAGAAGGGAACTTTGGGGGTCAAGTCCATCCCTTTTACTTTACTAATGAAAAAAATAAAAAAGGAAGTCAGAAAGGCTAAGTGATTTGTCCAAGGGCACACAGCTAATAAATGTTTGTGGCGGGATTCAAACCTAGGTTTTTGTGACTCCTCGTCCAGCACTTTATCTACCACACCATATACTATGCCTCTTCCGGATTAGGTTTCATTATTCAGGTATGGATTACACTAGATAACTTCTGATCTGTCCCTTACAACTCTAAAGAACAATTTATACAATAACAACACTGCCAAAACAAACAACTTTGAGAGCTGTAAAAATTCTGATGTAACTCACTGAACATTCATGTTTCTCAAGTACTGATGATGAAGAATGTTATCCACCTTCTGACATAGGTGATTGATTCTGGGTACAGAAAGGGGAGTGGGTGTGTATATATATATATGTATGTATGTAAGTGTGTATGTAAATATGTATATGTATATATTCACATACGTAATTTTTAAATTTATTTTTGATATTGCCAATGAGAATTTGTTTTGCTTGACAATGCATATTTGTTAAAAAGAATTTTTTTTTCTCCCCCTCCCCTCCTAATAGGGTGAGGCTGGCAGAAGAGGGAGAGAAAAAACTGTGAAGTGCTCAATAAATTTAGGATATTATCATCATGTATCCATCATTTTTCCCCTACTAAACTGTAAGATCTTTGAGGGCAGGCACTCTGCATTGCAAAATCAGCATTCAGTCAATATATATATTGAAAGAATGAATGATATAATCGGAACCTGATTAGCCAGGTGAACATTTTTTCACTGGAACGTTGGTCTCTCATTTGTCTACATATTCCCCTAATGTACACCTAACAGGTGGTCTTTCCTCTTTAAGAACCCCTAATATAACATCCCTACCTACAACTAATCTCAGTACATGTAGCCCTGCTACACTTTATATTTTTATACACACTCTTTCTCTCCCTCTCCCTACCCCTCTCTTGCTTTCTTTCACTTTATAAATGGGGGTGGAGAACGTCATGATGGACTCGAGCTCCAGTTGTCCATTGTTTGGGAAGTGTTTTTGAGAAACTATTAAAAATGAAGTCTTCACACACAAGCTTGGGGTAGACATTCCTCTGACTCAGGGATGTGTTTGAGACCTGTCAGTTAACCTCAACCTCATTTAGCCTGTCTACTGAGACGGTTTTGCTAGGGTGTAGCTGCTATGCATACTATAGCTTTTTGGAGCCACAGGTGAGAGTTGGATAAGAGGTGGACACCAAAGATAGATGAGCAGCCCTGAAAAGGGCTCAACAAGCCCTCATACTAGAGGTGCTAGTCCTCCCTTAATCTCCCATAGGACAGGACACAAACCCATTGGCAAGTTGGGGGATTTCTACTTCACCCATGTGAAAACTTCCCCTGAAGGAATGAGTAGATAAAATAATTTGTTCCAGTGGCCATGAATGTGGTTGAAATAGGTCCTGTAAAATGCTTAGAGCTTGGTCAGACATCAAAGAGCAAAGGTCATCCACAGTACCCAGGGCCATCTTCAGTCGTCTAGACTTTTGTCTCTTCGCTAAACTTTGATGATTCTGGAAGAGAGAGTGAAGCTGACAACTTTGTGCAACTCTGCCTCATTTAAATCTAATTCATGCACAAATTAAGACATCACAGTGATGTAATTGGTTCTCTTCAAAAACTAAGGATAAACAGCAGCAGAAATGAAGTAGGCAATCACAACACAGAGGAAAGAACATGGGCTCTCAATCCAGAAGACTCATGTTCAAAACCTGGTTCAATGTGATTTACTCAAGTTTTCTGAAACTTTGGGTCTCAATTACCTCATCTGTAAAATGGGGCATTGTATTAGATGATCTCTAAGACATCTTCTAGCTCTAAATACTCTTTTTTTCTCCCATAAGACTTTGTTCCAGGTAGCTTAGATTGATGTTTCCTTGTAAAGCAGCAGTTTAGGTGCAGTGCCTCACCACCAATATGCTAGTGCGATCCAAGGATTTTTTTCTTATTATGACGTTCCCTTTCCTATCTCCATGTCTTTGCAGAGGTACCTTCTCCTTGCCTGGAATGTGTTTCTTCTTCATTTCTAGTTCTTAGAATCCTTGATTTCTTTCAGCATTCAGCAAAAATACTAGCTCTTAAAGGAGGCTTTTCTTGTTCTCACTTGCAGTTGCTAGTGACCCCTGAAATTGCTTTGTATTTATTTATTTTGTATATGTATATGTGTGTATATATATATATATTATATTTCCTTATCATAGAATCATGAGATAATAGATTTAGAGTTAGCACTCCAGAGGTCATAGAGTTTAACACCTTTAATTTATAGGTGAGGAAACTGACACCCAGAGAATTTTAGTGATTTGCTCTAGGTCAGTCACACATAAATGTGAGGCCAAATTCCAACTCAGGTCTTCCTGACTCCAGGTTCAGCACTTAACCTACTATATCATGCGGACTTTATTAGCTTTGTATGTGTTATTCAGGCACTCTAGTTTTTTGTCTCTTTAATTCCCAGCACCTAGCAGAAATGCCTAGTAAATAGCAGACACTTAATAAATACTTACTGAATAAATGAATTTCTTTGAGAAAAGGCTTACGAGCACAGGGAAGGTGATTGACTGGTAAGCAGGTGACTTTCATGTGTAAGAGGTGTAAGGTGTGTTAAACACATACATACTGAAACATACGTTGAAAACAGAAGAAAAAGGGCAAGGGGAAAAGCTGTAAAATAAAGACGGTCTGTTTCAGCAATAATCCACTATTGGGCCCTCCATGCTGAGATGATGTTTTCGGTAAGGTGGGGTGGGGGAAATGACCACATCTGGTATTCTCAGGCTTTAAATACAAGGGTTTGTTGGTAGGGGAAGAGACAGGAATACCAAAGTGATCTAAAGCTCACACATCGTCTTTTACTGTTTACAATGCACTTCCCAAATTGAGGAAAAGCTTCAAGTGGAAAATGGGATTTGGTAGTAGTCTCCCAGGGTCTATTTGTTCTGTTTGGTGACACACATCAAATTGAATGGGAACTCAACTACATGACTACTGAAATCACTCCACAGGATTTTACTAACTCAGGGTAAGGGAGAAAATTGTAAGAGGGTGGGGTGGAGTGAAATGGGTGAGATAAAGAAACCAGTATGATTTGGTAAACTATGTGAAAAAAGATAGTGGAGGAAGCTTCTGATTCAAAAGTAAACTCTGCTTGTCTTGCTTCAGAGTTGATGAGCTCATGGATATTACTGCTGAGTACTATGGACTTTGTCCTGAGCATATTCTTTGTTCGGTGACTCTCGTCTCCTGCATTTTTCCTAGGGAGGAGAGTGAATCTCAGAATCAAATTTGGGTTTCCATTTATGGTAGTGCTAAGTTGTTGAAATACACTCTCTATATTAGGAAGGTTAGTGGGGTTTCTTCTTTGTTTAGAATTTTCTATCAAAGAATAGAATTTTACAGATTTTTTTTAAAAGTATAGATCCTGTAAATTTTTTGTTGACTTTGGGTCATC
The DNA here is from genome assembly GCF_900497805.2 of Vombatus ursinus. Lineage (NCBI taxonomy): Eukaryota > Metazoa > Chordata > Mammalia > Diprotodontia > Vombatidae > Vombatus > Vombatus ursinus. Next base: position 12,903,104 of record NW_020954548.1, read on the forward strand.
ATTAATCTAACAAGACTTCATATCATGTTAGTTCTGCTGCACTGTGCTAATCAGATATTCTGACTCTGGCTGAAGATCATGGCTGGAAACAGCATCTATGAATTTGTAAACTTGTATTAGATTACATTGTTTAATTATTTTAAATTATTAATATTATATTCTTTACATCATGTCATATTATACTGAAATGGGGCCTTTTACTGTGCTACTAAGGTACAGTGGAATAAGCCTTGGTTTTAGAGTCAGATGACCTGGCTACACATCTCTGTTTCTTCACTTGTTGTCCATGTGAACTTGGGTACTAAGTCAACTCAGTAGTCAACTTCTTTGGGTCTCTTTTTCCTCTTTGGCAAAATGCAGGGTTTAAAGGCAAGACCAAGGTTTAAAGGCAGTTACCTTACAACTTTGCACCTATAGCTCTATGCCTCTAAAACTTTTTTTTTTTAAGTATCACAAAACACTAGGGATTTCAGTAGGGTTTGTTGTCTAGTATAATTGCATTGCCCCAAACTATAGTTGTTGACTGAGTTTGTTCTTATTTGGCCAGCCTCTTCCTGAGCTGGGCCCTTTTACTGGAGCATATCTTTAAATAAAAGAAAGAGACCTTTACTGACTTCCTGTCATTCAGGTCATGTGAGGGTACTAGTCAGCCAATAGGGGTATGTTGCTCAGTATACATGCTTTATGGGAACAATTTCCAAATGGTCCTTAGCTTCCTTTTCTGTAAAAGATTTTCTCCTAGATTTTATTTTCCCCGTCTTGTGCTTCCCCTTTCCATGTTCATGTCCCCACAGTGGGAATTCCTAATATGGAGAGGAGAGATAGCAATATAGAGAAAAGCATCTGATGCATTTGGTTTCCTTTGAGATCATAAGATAACAGTGAATACCATTATCCCTTTGAGTGCCTTAGGAATGGTATGGAATGAAAAGGCATTTGTAGATCCCTGTGGACATTTGTGGTTTATCATGGTAAATCAGTGAAAGATTAGAAATATTACAACATTGAGTGGCCCCTAGGTTTTCCATGGGTGTGGCAAATTTGGCAACTTTTGTTAATTTTCACATTGAAACAGGTTAGGTAACCCATTATTTCCCTTCTTCTACTCAAAAAGTAAATGTTTGAATGCTTGTTTTTTTTTTTTTCCTTGAGCTTATATATGTTAGAGTGCTTTGCAAACTTTAAAGTGCTATAGAAAAATTAATTATTATCATTGTTATTTTTATTATTATAGTACTTGGGCAATTGACATATTATTTCCCTTTTGCCATTAGAATCTATTAGAGTCATAGATTCAGAGCCGAAAGGGGCAATAGAGCTCATCTAATCCAAACCCTTCATGTTACAGGTGGAGAAAAGGAGGTACAGAAATTAAGTATCCATCATTACACAGGTAGCAAGTGGCAGGGCTGGGCACAAACTATTCTCTCTGATTCCAAAGCTAGTATTGTTTCCACTATGCCACATTAGTTTCTTTTCAGCTTTGATGTCTGGCTTTTTTGAGAAATGGTATTTTAAAGAGGAAGATAATTTATTTAGAAAGTTTTACTTATATATTGCATGTGTGTATGTTTGTATGCATGCATTGTCTATGTTAATCCAAACATAGAACAGAATTATATAGGGGAGATTTGTTTATAAGAGGATTCTCTGCTTTTTGCAGTTAGGAAAGAACTCTTAAATTTTGAATTTCCCTAACATTTCTAAAATATTGTTTGATTCATATGCAACGTAGCAGTTGTATGAATCAAGGTATACTTCTATGCATGTAGTAAAAATGCACATTATTTATACATACACACATTTTCCATCTTCTGTTTTCTTTATGTCACGTATATGGTAACACATTTCTCGGTCTTCTTGCCTGGGGTCCCTTCACCCTCAAGACAAGAGTTTCAGGGTCAACAAAAGTACGTAATGAGAAGAAACAAATGGGACCAGAAAACACTACACAGTAGTCTATGTCACTACTTCAGGTTTCTAGCTTATGTTTCATCATCAGGAGAGGAAAGACAAACCAAAGCCTTTTAGTGCACGGTATCTGGGGTAGTTATGAAGTCCCTGGGGATAGTTTCTTGCTGTCATTGTAGCAATCCAGATTGTGACACAGAAGTGCTCTGAGGGAGTTCTTGAAAGTCAACTGAGATTGACATGAGAAACCTATTTCTGTCCTATATTTATAGGTTAAGGAATGTATGTGGAATATTAAAAATGAAGAGACAATATTTTGTTTAAGGTCTCCACAGTAGTGTCTTAATCCCTACATTTCTTCTGTCTCCCTCAATGAGATTACAATAACAAATTCATGTATTATCATTCATGTATTATCATGTTGCTATTATTTTCTTTCCTACTGGAGTCAGGGTGGACCAAGGATTGATTTTCTGGGAGATTCCATTACTTTTTCCTGTCATTTTCATTCCAAGATGCTCACATGAAGGGGGAGAACATGGTAGTACTAATGTGGTGTGAGCTTCGTGGTTTTTACAGCGCTCTGAAAGTTGAATGTTTCCCTTGTAATGTAATTACAGAAACAGATTACGCCAATAAGCATCCTATTGTGATGCCTTGTTGTATAGTAGAGATGACTGGCTTCTTTCAACGTCATTGGAATTAAAGCCTTTTTAATTCTTATTAAACTGGATGGCTTTGAGTACAGATTTAGAAACATACTTGCTGTTCTAGAACCAACATCCATTTGAGTTCTTAGAGAGTCATAAGAAAGTTGTGAGGAAAGTTAAAGAATTTAGGAAACAATAACAAACAATGATATTGGTGAGATTTCCTTTCAGTTGATTTGTTTTGTCATAGCATCATACAGGATGCAATTTTTAATAACACTCAAAAGGTCAGAGGTTATATGCATGAATAACAAAGTATTTCCTGATATATACTCTATTCTTACATTTAGAACTCTTCAAAAACTTGTAGATGAATTTTTTAAGATCCGATTTTAACCCAAGCACGGTATTTTTGAAAAGGAAATGGTTTCAACCTTTGCTGCTGTATTCAGTTTCTAGGCAGAAAGTCCTCTGTGAGGAATATTTGTCACATATGTTTAAAGGAAAACTGTTTAAGATGAAAAATACCATGAATGACTTTCCCCCTGTGCAAAGTAAACAAGCACACCAAAAACCCTCCTCCATTTGTGCCTGTAGGAATGACAGAGGTATGACAAACTGCAGGCAGGTGAGGCACACAGCAACGAGCACACATCAGCACACCTGCACACAGAGCAGGACTGCATCTGGAGCTGGCAGTTGGAGCTATTTTGTTTTTTTTTTTTTTTGCTTGATGGGAAACCAGAACTCAGTTTGGAATGGGCACAGGAGGAAGAGAGAGTTGTAAACTAGGTAGAGGAAATCGAGGGGCTGCTTGCATTGTCATCGTTTTTGTAGAGAATGGGCCAGGGGTATGGTTAGGGTCAAGTGGCCCGTCTCAGGATTTAGCATCAATCTGAAGTCAACCAGGAATAACAGAGCCCAGAGTTGTGATTTCTCATCGCAGAGCTCTCTTCACCAGGCACATGTGATCCACTGAGCCTTGTGACAGAGGGCTGGTGTCACTCCTCCGTCCTGTTACTGAGGAGCAGTGCAGACATAAGCCTTTCTAAAGCGTTTCTCTTCTCCCACTGGGCCACTCTTCACTCCTCCAAAGCAGCTCAGCAACATTTCCTGGCAGTTTAGGAAAGAAAACAAGGAAGAAAATCATAGGGCAGCAGGAGTCTTTGTAGGCAGACCGTTATCACTCAGCTGTGACTGTGATAAGAATCTTGTGTTAACTCTTCTCCCCTCCCCCCATCCTTGCAGCATGTTTTGTAGGAGAAGAAAAATTATCTGAGAGATAAGGACCAATCTCTTTACTGTGGAGGTAATATGTTAGTGCAGGTTATGCTAGTGCTCTTGCAACCTTGCAAAAGTGCAAAAGTTAAAAAAAAATATTATTAGACCCATTGGTCCTTTTTTCCTTTTGTCATTTCCACAGGTACTGGTGCAGTCTGCTGCTTGCTTGCATAGTTCTTCTGCTATCATCAGGTTAAGCGAAAACTAGCTTTTGCTTATGTGGAATTCCTTGACAGACAGCCATGAAAATCAAACAGAAATTGGACACATTAAACTCATTTTTATCCTGCTTGCTCCCTAAGATCAACCCTGCTGCCTGATTTTCATTGTGTATGTCCTGATTTCTTTTGGGTTGTAGATATGAGCGCTTGGCTTATTCTCTCCTTCCTGCTTTTCATTTTCTGCCCACTATAGGAATGATTGGGAAGAAAGAAGAAACATACACCTTCTCTGAAGGCTGATCTACATTTTGAGGTATGCTGCCTGATTTCAAGCTACCTCATGTTGGGCACTAGAAGAACATAGGAAGAGTTGTTCACATTATAAAAGGATTCCTTGCTTTACAAAAGAGCTACTTTGAGTAGAATTTCCTTAGGACAAAAATAGTTAAGTGATTGAAGGGGTGGGGAACCTATTTTTGTAATAAAATTCTCTTCTCATTTATTTCTGTTGTCATTTTTGAGGTTGACTTAGAATAATGCATAGTAGAAATGTAAATAATCATACCTCACATTTAGAGCTTTTCCATACATTATTTTATCCTGTCATCAAAACAAGCCTTTGTGGTAGGTGTTACCAGATATTATCCCCATTTTATAGATGCAAGAGCTGAGGCTCTGAGAGGTTAAATGACATAGCTGTGTGTTGTTCAGCTTGTAAGGGTCAGAACTCAGGTCAGAACCTTTGAACCCAGGTTTTTTCCTTATTCCACATCCAGCATTCTATGTACTATATTGCAAACCTTTCCTAGTTAAAGTTTACTTTATAAAGATAAAACAGTTCTGAAATTAGAATGTGAATCAACGGGAAATATAATGTGATTTACTAAGGTTTGATTTATGTATAATTTTTCTATTGTCTCCTGGGCAAAACATAGTACCTCTCTGTGGTGCTTCTCATGGTTTCTTGAAATAATATCTGGCTGATTATATGTCATTACTGTAGTTATAGAAATGCAAATTCTTATGACATCCCTGTGAGATAGAGGAGGAGCAGAGTATCTTGGAATATCCTGGCTATTACTTCCTATACAGAGTAGACACAAGACTTAAAAGCAAGTTTATGGCTCTTCTCACTGGGGCCAGATGCATGAAGCAAGTACTTTTCATGGAATGGTGAGAGTAGGGGTTCAGCAGGTGCACTGGATGGACCTATTGAAAACTGGGGCTGAAACAAAGTATATTTGTTTAGTTGAGTTGGTGATAGAAGCCAAAAAAAAGGGGGGGAATGTTATGACTCCTCATCCAAAGTTGTATTCCCAAGACTCATTTGTTCCCCCAAAATGAAGGCATTTAAAACTTGGCCTTCCTTTCGATGTTTTTTTTTTTTTTTGGTTTGTTTTTTATTTTTATTTTTTAATAGTCACAGTCATTTCCCTGAGTGATAGTTAACACTCAGGAGGATGCTTGAAAGGTCATCAAAGAAGGAGACATAAAGCCAGAGTCTAGTTTTTGGTTCTTATCTCATTGTTAAGGAGACTTCATTAGGTATAGCTCTACCTTCTTCTAGTCCTGATGCAAAAGGTACTAGGATTTCTTTTTTTTTTAAATTTCCTTTTTTATTATGAACTTGATAGATGTTAATAAAATTGAACATTTCAATATGCAAAGAACAACAGAAAGGGCTTATAGAGTACATGAAATTGTGAACTTATATGAATTGTGAACAGTTTGTTTTTTTAAAGTATACTAAATTCAACATGATAGTAAGAAAAACACTTTGCTTGTTTTGAATCTTCTGCTGTCTAATGTATATTTTAAGAATATTTTATTGACTCTTACATCTCCCTCCATTGCTGTTACTCCCCACTAATTCTCAAACGAATTCACACAGTGCCTATGTTTAAAAATGTTCATCTCATTATGTACCTCTTAGGCAAGATGAGAGGCATCCTTTATATTGGTCTTCTGAAGGTATAATTGGTCTCTATTTCTTAAATTTTCAAAGTTGTTTTTCTTTCCTTTATTCTAGTCATTGTATGACTTGTTCTCTTGATTTCTCTCTTTATGAGTCCTTCCAAGTTTCTATGAGTCCATTGTTTTTGTCATTTTAAAGGTCCAATAATATTCCTTTACATTCATACACCATAACTTGTTCAACCATTTCCTAATTGATGGACACCCACTTTGTTTCCAGTTCATTGCTTCAACAAAAAGTGCCGAGATAAGTTTTGTATACATATACATCCTTTCCCTCTGTATCAGTCCTCTTTCAGGTATATAGTAGCATCTTTGAGTCAAAGGGCATTCATAATTGGTATTGTTATTTTCAAGAAAGAATTGAGAACCAGAAAATTTACAAACCAAGCATAGTTATCCAGATTAATTTGCACAGTGACATTAATAAATAATAAATTTTAAGAAATGTTACAGAAACAAAAATCATACAAGATTCTTTGGAAGATAGAGTAGTAGTTAACTTTGCCTCTTGAGTCTCTGACTATTAATTCATTAATGTCGAGAAAGGTCTAACATAAGATAGTCACCAAAGGATATTCATCACTCTGATGGAAGAGATCCAGTGCTGAGTATAGGATGAAGAAGACTTCAACATAGAACTTCCTAGATGAGAGTTATATCCTTTCCCCCTTGAGGTGAATTGTAAGCTCTTTGTAGGTATGGACTGTGTTGTTCCTTATCTTCATATTTTTGGAAACTAGCACAGTTATCTTATACCTAGTGAGTGCTAAATACATGTTTTTTGGAACAAATGAATGAAGGGTGGAGCTTGTTGCTAGAGAAGTATACTGAATATACTGGTAATTCCATTGACTGATTTAAAAATGGCGGGTAAAAGTTTTAGTTTGTGTAGTGTTGATTATCTAAAATTCTGTGTAACTCCATTAAAAAAGGACATTTCATTTTATCTATCTATCTATCTATCTATTTATTTATTCATTTTTTAGGCAGTTTAGATTAAATGACTTGCCCAGGGTCACACAGCTAGTAAGTATGAAAATGGACATTTTAAAGGCCATTGTTATGCTAATGTCAGAAGCATAAAGATATCACCCCAGAAAAGTTATAATCATCCAGGGTCTCAACAGTGGGCCATTCAAATCTATGTTCTATTTTTGACAGTGGCCAAAGGATATGTTACTAAAAAGCCTTCCTCTGCATCAACTTTAAAAGATTAGAGGTATATTCTGAGTATGAAGATCAAAAAAGGAGTTTGGGGTGGGTGGAGGGAGAAACATGATTCCTATCTTCACTTATTTGAAGGATTATCATGGGGAAGAGTTATTATACTTATTCTGCTTGGTTTGAGAGAGCAGAAGGAGGAGTAATGAGTGAAAATGCACGAAAACCAGAAAAACAGCAATTAGAATCATGCCAAAATGAAATGAATTGATTTGGTAGGGATTGATCGGTAGGGTATCTATTGATCACTTGTAAGGGCTCTCTCAGCAGGGATGATATGCTTCACCAGGTTGTTCCTGGATGAGATAACTTTGATGATGACCACTTCCAAATTTTTAAATTCCTGGATTCTTTAGTTAAGTTTTATGTAATAACAACCCTTATACATCACTATATGCATGGGAGAGAGGGTTTGACCTTTAATATAACTGGATCTGTGATATATCAAAACACTTTCTACGAGAATTTTGACTTTTTTTTTTTATATTGCCATTTGTTTTTGGCTTTTCCCACCAGTTCTTTAGTTGTCTGTGTGGAGTTTTTGATGTGTCGAGCCAGAAACATTAAACATGTCCTTCAGTCCTGTGTTATTATAGCTGTCAATAGTAATGTCATGTAGGAACATGAAGTAAATCGCTGTGTTAGTACAATACAATACTAGAGTCTATTTCTTTCCAGGAGAAACAGAACCCATTTTTTTAAGTGATAGGTAACATTTTCCCCCCAAACAGCAAAATGTGATGAAAGAAATTTGAGGTACCAAAATGAAAATAAGGGTTGATTAGTCTTATAAAAAGAATTCAATGTAATGTTTACTTTATGTATCTGTATTTTCCCTCACGACTTTATCCATCTCTGCCTATGTATTTTAAAAATTTCTGAGGTCGGCTATCAAAAGTCTCCCTTAAAATATTTAATCTTTGGGACAGCTAGGTGGCACAGTGGATAGAGCACCAGGCTCCAGAGTCAGGAGGATCTGAGTTCACGTGGCCTCAGACACATAACACTTACTAGCTGTGTGACTCTGGGCAAGTCACATAACCCCAATTGCCTAACCCCTTCCCCCCCAACCCCTGAAAAAAAAGAAATTTTTTTAATGGTAATTTTTATTTATTTTTTTGTTTTCAACATTTACTTTCATAAGATTTGAGTTCCAAATTTTCACCCCATCTTGCCCCTCCCCCACCCCAAGATGGCATGCATTCTAAATACCCCTTTCCTTAGTCTGCCTTCCCTTCTGTCTCTCCCCCCCTTCTCTTACCCCCTTCCCCTTCAGTTTTCCTGTAGGGCAGGATGGATTTCTGTACCCCATTTCCTGTATTTCTTATTTCCCAGTTGCATGTGAAAACATTTTTTTTTAAACATGTGTTTTTAAAACTTTGGGTTCCAAATTTTCTCCCTTCCTCCCACCCCACCCACCCTTATTGATAAGGCAAGCAACTAAATATAGGTTAAATATGTGCAGTTATGCAAAACACTTCCATAGTAGACGTGCTTTGAAAAACTAACTCTATTTCCCTTAATCCTATCCCACCCCCCCCATTTGTTCTATTCTTTCTTTTGACTCTGTCCCTTCTCAGAAGTATTTGCTTCTGATTACTCTCTTTCCTAATCTGCCCTCCTCTCTGTCATTCCCCTACTCTCTTGTCCCCTTCCTCCCTATTTTCCTGTAGGGTAAGACAGATTTCCACACCCAATTGAGTGTGTATGTTATTCCCTCCTTAAGTCAAATCCTATGAGAATAAGATTCACTAATTCCCTCTCACCTTCCCCCGGTTCCCCTCCACTGTAAGAGCCTTTTCTTTTCTGGTTTTTTGTTTTTTTTTTTTGTGGGATAATTTACCCCGTTCTACCTCTCCCTTTCTTCTCCTAGTATATTCCTCTCTGACCCCTTAATTTTATTCTACAGATACGACCCCTACATTTTCAACTCACCCTGTGCCCTCTATCAATCTATATATATCTATATATATGTACATATAATTTTTTCCCCTCCAACTACCCTAATACTGACAGAGGTCTCATGAGTTACAAATATCATCTTTCCATGCAGGAATGTAAACAGTTCAACCTTAATAAGTCTCTTATGATTTTCTCTTTCCTGTTTACCTCTTCATGTTCCACTCGAGTCTTGTATTTGAAAATCAAATTTTCTATTCAACTCTGGTCTTTTCATCAAGAATGCTTGAAAGTCCTCTATTTCACTGAATGACCATTTTTTCCCTTGCAGGATTATACTCAGTTTTGCTGGGTAGGTGATTCTTGGTTGTAATCCTATCTCCTTTGCTCTCTGGAATATTACATTCTATGCCCTGCGGTCCCTTGATGTAGAAGCAGCTAAATCTTGTGTTATCCTGATTGTGTTTCCACAATACTTGAATTGGTTCTTTCTGGCTGCTTGTAATATTTTCTCCTTGACCTGGGAACTCTGGAATTTGGCTACAATATTCCTAGGAGTTTTCCTTTGGGGATCTCTTTCAGGAGGAGATGGGTGGATTCTTTCAATTTCTATTTTGCCCTTGGTTCTAAAATATCAGGGCAGTTTTCCTTGATCATTTCTTGAAAGATGATGTCTAGGCTCTTTTTTTGATCATGGCTTTCAGATAGTCCAATAATTTTTAAATTCTCTCTCCTGGATCTATTTTTCAGGTCAGTTGTTTTTCCAGTGGGATATTTCATATTGTTTTCTAATTTTTCATTCTTTTGGATTTGTTTTACAGTGTCTTGATTTCTCATAAAGTCACTAGCTTCCAATTGCTCTATTCTAATTTTTAAGGAAGTATTTTCTTCAGTAATCTTTTGGACTTCCTTTTCCATTTGGCCAATTTTGCTTTTTAGGGCATTCTTCTCCTCATTGGCTTTTTGGACCTCTTTTGCCATTTGGGTTAGGCTATTTTCTAAGGGGTTATTTCCTTCAGTATTTTTTTGGGTCTCCTTTAGCAAGCTGTTGACTTGTTTTTCATGATTTTCTTGCATCATTCTCATTTCTCTTCCCAGTTTTTCCTCTACTTCTCTTACTTGCTTCTCAAAATCCCTTTTGAACTCTTCCAAGGCCTGGGACTGATTCATATTTTTCTTGGAGGCTTTGGATGTAGGAGCTTTGGCTTTGTTGTCTTCTTCTGGTTGTATGTTTTGATCTTCTTTGTCACCAAAGTAAGATAATATAGTCTGACTCTTTTTGCGCTGCTTGCTCATGATCCTGGCCAATTACTTGAGATTTAAACTCTTTGTTAAGGTAAAAGTCTGCTTCCAATGTGAAGAGTGTACTGTCCCAAGCTTCGGGGGTTTGTACAGCTGTTTTCAGAGGTACTTCTAGGGACCTGTAAATTTTCAGTTCTTCCAAGGTGGTATGCTAAGGGGCTAGGTGTTTCCTCTCCACAGCCACAACAAGCTCCACCACGCCAGCACTCCTCCTCGCCCCAGGACCACCTCTCAGAACTGTGACCCAGATCCAGGCTCGGACAAAGCAAGAGATTCCTGCCTCAGCACTGGCAAGGAGATCCCTGCAATCCCCCTCTGATCAGCCACTGGATTCCCCCTCAGTCTGTGGGCCAGAAGCTCAGGAAAAAGCTGTTGCCCCGGGCCACGCTCGAGACTTGGGGCTGAGACCTAGCTCCTCTCTCACCACAATCACAGACTTTTCCCAGTGACCTTCTAAGTTGTCTTTGGCGTTTATGGGTTGAGAAGTCTGGAAACTGCCACAGCTGCCCACAGTCCTCTGAGGCCTGGTCCAGGTTCACTGCAGCCTGCGTGCCCATGCTGACCTGTGCTCCTCTCCCAGCCCAGTCCGATATACCTTTCCAATCAACCATCCAGGCTGACTTTGGCTGGAAATTTGTTTTGCTCTCTCTTTTTGTGGGTTCTGCTGCTTTAGAATTTGTTTAGAGCCATTTTTTTAGGTATTTGGAGGGCTTTGGGAGGGAGCTCAAGACAGTCACTGCTTTCCCTCTGCCATCTTGGCTCCACCCCCAAAAAGAAATTTTTTAAATCTTCAATTGTCAAAACACTCTAGAATTCTTGCTTTCACCTATAGGCATTCAGTTTGCATTTTAAGAAAAAGATAATATAACAATAATAGTAATTTCTTTAGTTATTTAAGTAGCCATATCCCTAGAAGATTCTTCTTTTACTTCTCACCTCTCCCTTTCTAGAAGTCAGATATTTACCAGGTTATTTAATTTGCTTATTTTGCCACCTCTTTAATTGAATCTCTTTGAATAAAAAAATAACCCTGTCATACATTGACTAATAAAAAGATATCAACCATTTTACTATATGAAACATGAATTCAAAAGTAGCTTTTTAGCAGAAACTCCACTCTCCTTTGCTATCTCCAATTCTCAAAATTCTCCTTTCTGTTTATTTCATTCATTCATTCAACGAATATTTGAGTAGCTAAATGTACATACTCTTTGACCCAGAGATTCTCACTTCTAGGCATATACCCCAAATGAAGTCAAAGACAGAAAGGTTTCACATATTCACATTCACATATTCCAAAGTAGATGCTCATCATTTGGGGAATGGCTAAAAAAATCTGGCACAGGAATTGTTCTGTAAGAAGTAAATATGAAAATTTCAGAGAAACATGAACTGATCCAGACAGAATTAAGCAGAACCAGTAAAACAATATACACAGTGACTACAATATAAGTATGAAGAACAATGAAATGTACCTTAAATACTGTTTAATTATAATGACCAAACTTCAGCCTGGAGAAGAGTTGAAAAAAATGTACTTCTCTCAGTTCTTTGCAGAAGTGAGGGATTTTGAATGTAGAATATTGCATATAATATTAGAAGTAGCAAATGTGTTATTATTCTTGTTGGACTGTTTTTTGTTTTTTTGTTCTTTTGTGTCTTTGTTACAAGGGAAAGTTTGTTGAGTAGGGGAGAAGAAGGGAGGAATATATTA
>NW_020954548.1:12920219-12941482 GCF_900497805.2 Vombatus ursinus
TTCAGCAGCTTGTTTTACTAAGGAGCCCTCTAATGGCTTCTCGGCAATAATTACTATCTCTCTTCCTCATGCTATTCAACATGACAGGCACTTGCTGAAGTCGCAGCTAACATATTTGCACTCTAACCGCCCAAATGCTGAGTCTCCTTGACTATGTTTGGCTAAGAAGTGAATGATGGCAATTTTTTTTCCTTTGGGAGAATCTCTCCAATGCGGAGGACTATAATTTTGTTTAGGATCCTGAGCAGGCGCCTGTTTTTGTAAAGGGAGGGCTTTCAGACGAAGTTGTTACGTTAGTTGGCGACTACCCATGCATAACTGCCATCTGAGGAGTTGAACACTCTTAGAAATGATAGGAACGGAGAGGAATTTGGGGAGTGGCTTTTTTTTTTTTTCTCAGTGTGATGATAACTGTAGGCCTGGGCAACTAGATGATGCCCCGGGTAGAGGGCCGGACCTGGAGTCAGAAAGATCAGTCCTCCTGAGTTAATATCTGGCCTCAGACGTTTACTAGCTGTGTGACCCTGGGCAAGTCACTTAACCCTGTTTGCCTCACTTTTCCTCATCTGTAAAATGAGCTGGAAAAGGAAATGGCAAACCACTTCAGTATCTTTGCCAAGAATACCCCAAATGGGGTCACACAGAGTCAGACAAGACAGAAAAACAACTGAACAACAACAAATTGCAGGCATGAAGGGCATTGCTGTCAAAATAATCTTCCTAAAGTGCAGTTTTGACTAATTGACTCTACTGGTGAGGAAACTTCAGTTTCCCTATTGCTTCTAGGACAAAATATATGTTCCTCAGTTTGGCATTTAAAGCCTTTTGCAGCCCAGTTCCAAGATGATTTTTCACGCTTATTGTACCTTGATCCCATTCACCTGCTTTGTGGTTTTAGCAAAACTAGCCTATTTGCTTTTATTGGTCTTCCTCCACTTTACCTTAGCACATCCCTCTGCTTTTCTTTAGGCCTAGAATGCACTACCTAATGCTTCCTTCAAGGCTTTATTTCATGTGTCAACCTCCATTGGGAAGCCTTTCCTGATTTCCTTACTTAGTGTAGTCATCCTCCTTAAACTATCATATATATACTCATCTGTTAACATGGTGTGTACCTTCTAGTAGAGTCTAAAACCCTCAAGGACTGGGATTATATTGAATTTTGTCCTTGTATCTCCCAGTGCCACGTACAATGCCCTGTGAATAGTTGTTCTTCCTTCGTTCTCAAAGAGGACCATGACATCAAGGAGGTGATGCCATGACTTGCAGGTAAATTGGATTTAAATGAGGCAGGGCTGTGCAAAATCACCAGCCTCACTTTTTACTCCAGTACCATCTGGGACCAGTGGCCAGATACAGATCAGGACAACTGGAGATTAGGCCTCCAGAGATGCCACAATAGTAGTGGTGCTTACTAAAAGATTGCTTAGCTGGATTGGAATGGCCTTTTTTTCATTCTTGAGAAGGACCTAGTTCCATTTTACAAACCTTCAGGCCCCTGTCTGAAGTTAGTTCACATTTTGTTATTTTTAAAAATTTCAACTGAAATGCCACCAAGAGGAGCTTAGGAAGACTAGAACAAAAGACTTGGGATTCTCAGTTCTACTCTGACCCTATCTATATCTGACCATGCTTTTTGTTTTTTGTATGTATTTGTGAAAACGTATAATAATAATTGTATATCCTCCTGACATGAAGTCCAGTGCTCTGTCCACTCTATCAAACCTCCTTCCATAGCAGTTTCCCAAGTAATCCCCTAGGTAGGTTGTGGGAAATGATGAATTCCAAGTTTTGAGCTTCTCCAATAAAATATAGAAGTTAGGGAGAGGGTATGAACATAATGATTATCATTATCATCAATATTATGATCATTACTGTTTTTGTTCAAAGCTTTGAGAGATTTGAAGGTCATAAAAATCTGGCACAAGAAAGAATAGAAGAAAGAAAAAAAGCCCAGAAAAATTTTGAGAATTCTGTAGGGATCTGCCTTGGATTATGAAGTCTTTTCACCAATGTATATGTTTTGGGGGAGATAATTACATCACTCTGGGACTCCTTTCATCCACTCAGGTCACAGGTCTCTATTTTATTATATTGTATATAATCTTGGTCTTTGGAGGGGTATGAGAAGATACTATTAACAACCATCCAATTTGTGACAATTATTTTCTCTTTTGGCTTCTAAAACATAATACAGCTGCATGATGGAACAGCTTCCTATTTTTTGTATATTCTGAGTAAAGGGGAAAGAGAAAGTACTGCCTTAGAAACATATTTAAAGCACATGATGAAAATGGAAGGTTTTTAAAACCTTTTAGAATCTATTTTCTTTACGTGCCAGGTACCAGATGTTGATGTTGGCAGTGCTTAAGAGGGTCACAGGGCATTTAAAATCACTAGGCTGTGGGGAATAAAATTCCAGGTCTATTGCACTGAAAATTATTTAAAACTTGTGTTTACCTAGCAGTAAGTAGTGAAGAAGTACTTTTTCTTCTTGTATAGTAGATTTTACACAGTCAGTTTTGTTAGATGTACGTATCCAATTAAGTTCTTGCAAAATGTTTACTTTCTGGTGATTCTTGTTACTACTATTATTTTCAGGAACTGCATTTGAATCCTTTTGTCCCTTTCAGAATTTGACATTGGCCTCAGCTTCTTAATAGATAACTCTCAGATTTGAATCACCTTTTTTTTTTATTACAGGGGCGGCATCCTTGTTTTATTCAACTTTTAATCTCTAGTTTTTAACCCTCCCCTTCCCATTTCTGCATATTTGTTATGTGTTTATGCTGTGTATATATCTGTGAACATGTAGTCCTTTAACAGAATGTAAGTTCTTTTAAATCAAGATCTATTTATTTCACTTTTGTTTTTGTATTCCCAGCTCCTAAGACAGTGCCTTTGCATATAGTAGATTGCTTAAGAAATGTTTGTTGACTGATGCTTAAGAAATGTTTGTTGACTGATTTCTAGGCCTTGGCAAAGTACTGTGTATATAATCTGTGCCCAATAAATGCTTGTGACTTAAAATAGGAGTCAAGAATTGTGTGTATGGAATGGACGTGAGCCATAGATATACTGTGCTGTGATTTCTCTTTATATATTTATTTTTGAGTATAAAATCTATTTTGGGGAGAAATCAGGTTAAGGTAGCATACTACAACTAATGAATTATGTATAAGAGCAGAAAATGTGTCTGGTCATTTAGGGAGAGGGAAGGATAACAGGTATACAACCTGAGTGCCGCACTGGTGCCCAGGAAGTGTTAAAAAGACCAGTACAAAGGCCTTCTAACACTGTGGGTAGATTTTTTATGTAGAATTTATGGAAAGACAATGGGCAAGACTCATACATGATGAAATTCTATGGATCTGAACTATGTGGTGAGGTTCTACCCACATCAGTGAGATCTTTGAAGATGATGTGTAAGAAACTATTTGTTAACAAGTTTGTGCCTGAAGATCTGTATTCTAGGTGTTTAATGCTGAAGACTTTACATTCTAACTCATGAAGTCACTTTACCTAAGTTTTGCTCCCTTGCTAGTCTTTGGTGGTTCCAGTTACTTGGAAGAATTGTGTCTTAAGGTTAATGCTCACATCTCGGTAGAGGAAGCCCTAGTTCATCAGTATACTTTGGTAATTACCCATACTGGCACAGTGTAAGCACTGACTGAAATGGGATTGAGGTAGTTTGGGACAGGTAAGTAAGATCACCTGGCAATGCTTTTTTTGTTGTTCATTTGTTTCTGTCATGTACAACTCTTCGTGATCACATTTGGGATTTTCTTGCCAAAGATGCTGGAGGGCTTTGCCATTTTCTTCTCCAGCTCCTTTTACAGATGAGGAACCCGAGGCAAACAGGGTTAAGTGATTTGCCCAGAGTCACACAGTTAGTAAGTGTCTGAGACCAGATTTAAATTCGGGAAGATGAATCTTCCTGACTTCAGGCCGAACACTCTATCCACTGTGTCACTTAGCAGCACAGCAATGTTTTAATAAGGACCGCAACTGAAATTTAATTGTTTGGGAAGGATGGTCCAAGGTACAGGGGCATAATGTCATTTTAATAAGGACATTTTTGTGCCTGATATTGCCCCTTGATCCATTATACTAAAATCAGAAAATTATCCCTTGTCTTATTTGTGACCATTTATGTTTGTATTCAATAAGCAAAAATTCATTTAGGAGGACAAAAACTAGCAGAAAAAATCTTTCTGCTTCTAGTTCAACAAAAAGGATATATTCTGTGTGTGTGTGTGTGTGTGTGTGTGTATACTTTCCAATTTGCCTTCGAATTCATTTATTCAGGAGATAGTATGATGGAGTAGAATGGAGTGTAGGACTGAGAGTCAAAAGATCTGAGTTCAAATTACTTTTGTGTGGCTAGGAGCCAAGCCCCACTATCTATTTCCTCATCCATTTTTTTTTTACGCATCTATTTCCTCATCTATAAAATAAGAATAATGGTATTTGTGCTTCCTGCTCTGAAGAATTGTGGGGATAGTGCTTTGTAAATTCTAAATTGCTGTGTGGGGATAGGGATAAGGGCCAGAGATGTGATTTCTTTGGTGTAGAGAGTGCCTAAGTAAAAAAACTATCTTCACCAAAGCTGGTTACCACCTCCTCTGCAACCTAGAGTCTTACATTTATTACATACTTTAAAAGAAAAGCAAGTTGTATATAACAGAGACTCACAGTTTCATGTGCTGTCCTCTCCTGCTATTCCACAATGTGTGTGAAAATGTGCATCTTATTTAGTGTTTAAGTTCAGAATTAAAAAAAAAAAGTGATGACTTGCTCAGGGTCATATAGCAAGTGTCAAAGACAGGACTTGAATCCAGGCCTTCCTGGCCTTGAGGTTGGCGCTCTGCTCATTACATTATACTGCCTCTATGGATGTTTTATGTAAATATGAATTTTTATCATTTTTGTTAATTGAGCACTTACTATGTATGAGGCATTACTCTGAGTGCTTAGGCACCAGGGAGAGAAGTAGTATGGAAACCAGTGTAACGTTATTGATGCCAAAATTTGGGTTGGAAAATATTTTCACTGACATACAATATGCCCTTATTACTTAGGGCCAAGCTAATAGAGGAGAAAGTCAAATGAAAATCAGAAGTTGTATCTTAATTTTCTGTGGCACTGTGCTGTCTCCTTCTAGATGGGAAGTCTTTTTTTTTTCCCCCTTTTCCCATAGGATTTGGGTTTTCCTAGAATGGTCATGTCCCATCCTAGTAGAGGAAGGCTGTGCTGGACAAACTGGTGAATGGGATGGGGGTTGGGAGGTGGGTTTGGTATAGTCTTGGCGATGATTGTTAGCTCTCCCTGTAACATGCAGTCATCTGAACAGGGTGGGTCAGAAAAGGTAGAAGAGGCAGCATATTGAAATAAGTGAATTGTGCATAAGAATAGATAGTATGTGATCAGAAAGGGAGATGGGCTTGTCATATAAGGGGAGAATAAGGGATAACAGATGGATAGCCTGGGTGCTGCATTGGTGCCCAGGAAGTGTTAAAAGACCTGGAGGAAGGTTCTCTAGAGCTGAGGGTATAGATAGATGTTTTATGTAGGATTTATGGGAGGACATGAACTCAGGAGCTCAGAGTAATAACCCAAATGACATTTGTCAACTTTGGAGGCTTAGTCATGTTTTCTTCTTCTCCTTAATGGAGTTCTATCACTGGGTGCTGAGACCTGCACATTTCCCATCGTGTAACCTATGAAAAGGCGGCAGAGTTTCCAGGGGAAGAGACCTTGGATTGTGAAGAAGCTCTCTGCTTTCTAAGACTGTCAACTGAAGGACAAACAAAACAAAATAGATAAGTAGCAATTTATGAAGAAATGCAGAGCCTGGGCTGTCAGAGACAGTGGGCTTGGCATTTCCAACTGTTCTTGCGAAGGTCACAGTCCTATCTGATTCAAGTCAATGAGAAGTTATTTATTGGGCCCAGTGTTAGATATGGAAGAAAATATCACATTAAACCAAGCATAGTCCATGGTTTCAAGACAGTGCTGTCACCTCAGTGAGCTAGATCTGTGTTTCTCAGTTGTCCTTCCTTGGATTGACTCAATCTGTAGCAAATTTTATCCATCCATAAAATTTTACTGCCAAAGAGCCTTATTCCCTAAGATTTGTAAATTTCACTGTCATCATTACCCTATGTCCCTTATACTTCCATTTCTTTTTTCTACTTTTCCATCTGTTCTTTCTAGTCCTGGGTTTGTTTATTTTTCTTTTCTTTGCCTTCTTGTACCATGATGGCAGAGAAGTCTTAAGGTAGACAACACAGGTATTTTACTTGTTTGCTATATATAAACACTAAGACAGATGATCTTAGTGTGACCTTCTCCCTTCTGAGAGGAAGAATCCAAGTACACTTTGAAGACCTGTCACATCTTCTCTGGCTCATCTAGCCACATCCAAGTGGCACCTGGAAACATCAATGTATGCTCCCCCTACTCTGAAAAGATCTTAGTAACACAACAAAAGATACAGAAAAGAATTGTCTTGAAGGCCATAGCCAGTCACAAAACATTTCCTTCCTTTATGGTAAGACTCCACCTCCCCCTTTCCTACCTCCGGTTCCCTTGGACCTATATAACCCTAATAACTGGGTGATTCCTTTAGAAAGAGGAAAGAACTCAAGGTTTATTACTACAGTATGAAAAACTCCTCCTGCCAGATGACCAACCCTATCAGGGATCTGCAGAGTCCATGTTACTTTCGGTACTACTAGCTTAGGGCCCTACCCTGGGGCAAATTTAGGTCCCTTGATAATTCTGCTGTGGCTTTACTTACTGCTCCCCACCCTCCACACTAAGGATCAAAGCATCTCCAGAAAAAACTCTGTCTCTCCCCCTTTCCTTACTCCCTTCCCTTCCCCTCTCTCATTACTTTCACTACCCATTTGCTTCCTCTTCCCCAACTTTCTTTGGGAAATGGCCTTGGCTGTACAAATAATCATGAAGTAGCTTTCAGATAGCACTAGAGCTAAGAAGAAGGGGTAGGGCACAGTATTGTCGCATTCTAGACTCCTTTCTCTGCCTAGAGATTTTTGTTTTTTTTCCCATAGGACTTGGATTTTCATAGCATTAATCATGCTCAACCAGCCATTTGTTCTGAACACAGACATTCAAGATTCGCAGAGAGAATGACAGCACTGCCACAATGGTGAATTTTCTATAATTAAGTTGATTTAAATTAGAATAAAAGAATTCCTTGGGATTAGAGAATCATTAGATTTTAGAGTAGGGAAGGCTCTTAAAAGACCATCTTGTCTCATCTCTTTATTTTATAGCTTGGAGGTACTTAAGGCACAGAATGGTCAATTAAATCTTTTCCAGAATCATACAGATAGTTATAGTTCTGCAAATGGCACCTGTACCTTCTAATTCCTGGTTCAGTGCCCCTTTCTCTCCACTGTATATATCCTGTAGCATCAGTTGCGGGGCTCCTCCACCTGGCATTTATTTTTCTTTCTATTTTGTCCTGGTTCTTTGTTCATAGTAAGTCCTCAGTTAACTTTCCTTGAATGACTTTGCTTCCCAGAAACCTAGGTTCTACTGTATAGTTGATGGTGTAGAGTGGAAAGAAAATTCACTTTCTACCAAGATGACAACTTCTAAGAAACCCTAGAAATTCAGTTCAGTTCAACCAGCATTTGTTAAGCATCTAAGGTGCATTCTGTGTAAGAGATACAGAGGCAACAATAAAATGCTCCCTGGCCTCAAGGTGCTTATATTCTGTAGAATGGGAGGGAAAAGCAACAGTACAGAGATAAGAAAATCCAAAATATACATAGTCAATTTAAGTTATTTTTATCGGATAATACCAAAAATTAGATGAGCAGGAATGACCTTCTGTTGCACTTAGTTTGAGCCTCAATGGGGACTAGGGACTGAGAGTTAGGGATGAGGAGGGACAGCAATCCAAACATGGGAAATAGTCTTTGCAAAGGTCTGGAGGTGAGGGATGGAATGTTGTGTATATGGAACTGCAATCATGCCAGTTTAGCTGAATGTAGGGTTTATAAAGTAACAATAACTAGCATTTATATAGTGCCTCAATGTTTCCAAAGTACTTCACAAGTATTTGTTTTGATCCTCACAACAAACCTGAGAGGTAGGTTCTATTACCATCTTCATTTTGCAGATGAAGAAATGGAAGCAGACAGAGGTTAAGTGACTTGGTCAAGGTCAGAGAATTGTCTAAGGGAGTTGCATTCAGAACTTCCTGACCCCAGCACAAGTGCTCTATGTACTGTGACTTTAATAACTAATTGTTGTGGTTCAGTCATTTCAGTCCTGTCTGACTCTTCATGACCCCATTTCTTGGCAAAGATACTGGAGTGATTGACATTTCCTTCTCCAGCTTATTTTACAAATGAGGAATCTGAGGCAAATAGAAGTAAGTGACTCAGTCAGGGTCACCCAGCTAGTCATTGTCTGAGGACAGATTTGAATTCATGGTGTTGAGTCTTATCTTGGAAAGATAGAAGCCTGATTGTGAAGGGTTTTAAATGTCAAACAGAGCAGTTTGAATTTTATCCTACGGCAGTGGGAAGCCTTTGCAACCTTTTGACCTGGGAAATGCCTTGTAGAGGAAAGTATAGGCTTTCTTAGAACCTATTTTGAAATCCAGAGGTCTAGAAGAAGACAACTTAATGAAAATAAGAGGAAATATCAATACTAATTTAGATTTGTGCATCAGTTTTTACTTTTGCAAATATTGAGGTATTGTTTGTACGCAACTCCACTTAGGTACATTCTGTGAGAACACTGCTGCCATTACAAGAATAAATGATTCAGTGCCAAACCATCAGCCTGTTTCCTAGGATCTTCAGACAATGGCTATGTAGATACTTGTGGGACATTGGGCTTTTCATGTTTCTTGATCCCACCAGTAAAGCTGATACTCAGAGTTGAACTACTTTAATTGATAAGAACAGAAAAAGACCTGTTTCTATTTTAGTAAGACTGCAGAGGTTTATGCCATCCCACATTTCATTGTTTGTTTTTCCTGCTTTTACAGGATAATGGAATAAAATGGCCAGTGTGGAGCTATTGGAACTTGGGAAAGGGGTGACTCTGGTCATAAACACTTCTAGCGGCTTTGTCTTTTTTAGTCATGTTTTTCCCAGAAGAGGCATGGTTACTATAAATCTTACACCCTTGGGAACCAAACTCGTGACAATCAATCATGAAGTCTTTCACTTCAAAGGGTGAAGTGACTTGGCAAGCTGAAATCATAATTATCTCTCTCAAATAATGTGTGTGAGCATGCCTCTCTCTTATGTGATCATCAGATATTAAGTAACAATATCGCTGTCTCCCTCTTACTGCTAGTGATGTGCTGGGTGGGGAGATGACTCTGAGGTTGATGTAGAATTTATAATTGCATGACCGTCTGGCCTTCAGCATGCATTTTTTCCCATTCAGGACTCCTGTAATTGTCATCAGATGGCTTAGTCTCCCAAATGTTTCCTGTGTAGCAGTGATTTCTGGAGTGTGTAACAAAGGACTGGATTAGAAGCAGTCATTTATTTGTGATTCTTCTCTTACGTATAGATGCATGCAAATTGGGCTTTGCTTGAACTTCAGAGTATAGAAAAAAATGAATTCTTATTCTTGTTACCCCCTCTAGAACCTTCCACCTTTCGTCGACTCCTCTGCCTGCACAGCTTTATTTTATTTAACATCCTCTTCACTGGGAGCTTTGTGCTAACAAAACTTTCAGAGTTTCTGCCTTAGGGTTCACAATTCCTGTGTAAAATGGGGAAAAAAATGAGAGGATGATGTTGGCAGTATGGATATTTACACTCTAAGAATGTAAGGTAATCCTCCTACTTTACTGATTACTCTTTGGGACTTCGTAGTGTCAGGTTTTGTGGAAAAAGGTAACTTTCTAGTTCCATGTAGTTTTAAATATTGTATTATGGGGTCTATGAGAGAAAAACAAAGGTTTCGGGAGATAAGAAACCATCCTTCCGTTCCCCAGATTTGCAACCTTAGAATCACCCTTTCTCGCCCCATGCATTCAGTCGTATTGATTCTGCCTCCATAACATCTCGTATCCATTCACTTGTGTAGACTACCTCTTAAATTCAGGCTGTTATCACCTTTCACCTGGTCTATTGCAATAATTTCCTAAGTGACCTCCATATTTCTAACGTCTTCCCTTTCTAATCATTCCCTTCTGCCACTGCCAAATTGATATTTCTGGTGCACCCATCTGGAATGTTGCTCCCTTACTCAGTAAACCTATCTATCTTCAAGGCATCAATAACAATGATAATAATAATAACAACAACAATAACATTTGTATAGCATTTACTATGTGGCAGGCACCATGCTAAGTACTTTAGAGTTATCTCATTTGATCTTCACAACCATTTGAGAGGTGGGTGCTATTATTGTCCCCATTTTGCAGATGAGGAAATGAAGCATAGAGATTAAGTGATTTGCCTAGGGAAACATGGCTAGTTTTGGGTTTTAGACTTAGTTCTTTCTGACTTTGGGCAGCGAGGTGGCACAGTAGATAGAGTGATGGGCCTGGAGTCAGGAAGACCTGAATTCAAATCCAGCCTCAGACATTTTCTAGTTGTTTGGCCCTGGACAAATCACTTAACCCTGTTTGCCTCAGTTTCCTCATTTGTAAAATGAGCTGGGAGAAGGAAATGGCAAACCACTTCAGTATCTTTGCCAAGAACACCCAAAAGGGGTCACAAAGTATAGAACAAGCCTGAAATGACTGCACAACAACTTATGACTCCAGGCCCCACACTCTGTCCACTTCACTGGACTCCCTACTTCACTATTCTAGGTGCTGAGGATACAAAGACAAAGTAATGGTAACAGGGGCAATGAGGGTTCAGATTTTCAGAAGTGCCTCCTAAGAGTGATGTGGGATTCAGTAAGGAACTAGTGAAGGAACATGCCTTCTCTCCTCTGGAGAGAGTAGTATGCTCTCTGGTATGGTTTAGATACAGTCCCACCTGGTAATTCTACACATTGAATCATTCATTTCTACACATTCATTCAATCAATCATTTATTTACTAAGTGAGTGGTACCCTGTAATGCACAACAAAGTAGAGCAAGGCTCCTAGTCCTTGAGGAGTAGACTACAGTCTAGTGCTAGGAAAGAGTCCAAGTCTTGTTTCTTTGTTAGTCCAAATGAATTTCTAGAGAGCTAGGAAAATGAACTCATTTTTTGTTTTTGCATCTCTTAAGGAGAACATGTCCTCATTCTTAGGGACAGCAAAAAAAAAAAAAAAAGACTAAATTGGAAAATAAATGACTACTCTAAGTATGGGTATTCTTCCTTCAAAGCAGAGACAAGCTAGAACGATGTTAATCTGTGTTAACAGGTTAACTGGGTTAACTTTGATGATTAAGAGAATTTAAGGAGAACATGTTAAATCTACTTTAGTTCATACTTTTTGAGAAATTTGTTTCCCTTTCTGTGCCCCCGTTTTTATGGTTTGATGCATTGCTACTATGAACACTTAGTCAGAGAGCAGTCATTTGATTATCTCTCCTGGATCTTATTTTCCAGGTCAGTTATTTTTCCCATGAGGTATTTCACATTGTCTTTCGTTTTCTTCATTCTTTTGGTTTTGTTTGATTGTTTCTTGATTTCTCATTAAGTCATTAGCCTCTATTTGTTCAATTCTAATTTTTAAGGAATATTTTTCTTCAGTGAGCTTTTGTACCTTCTTTTCCATTTGGCTAATTCTCCTTTTTAAGGAGTTTTTTTCTTCAGTGAATTTTTGTGCCTCTTTTTCCATTTGGCCAGTTCTGCTTTTCAATGCATTCTTCTCCTCATTAGTTTTTTATACCTCTTTTGTCATTTGGCCTAGTCTGTTTTTTAAGGTGTTATTTTCTTCAGTATTTTTTTGTGTCTCCTTTACCAAGGTGTTGATTTGTTTTTCATGATTTTCTTGCATTACTCTCATTTCTCTTCCCAATTTTTCCTCTGCCTCCCTTACTTGATTTTCAAAATCCTTCTGAGCCCTTCCATGGCTTGAGACCAATTCATATTTTTCTTGGAGGCTTTGGATGTAGGAGCTTTGACTTTGTAATCTTCTTCAGAGTGTATGTTTTGATCTTCCTTGTTACCGTAGTAACTTTCTATAATCAGAATTGTTTTCTGTTGTTTGCTCATTTCCCCAGTCTTTTTCCTGACTTTAACTCTTTGTTAAAGTAGGGCTCAGTTTCCAGAGTGGAGGTGCACTTTAGGTGTTTTGTGCAGCTGTTTTCAGAGTTACTTTTAGGCACGTGTAAGTTTTTAGTTCTTCCAATATGGTATGATCTAAGGAGAGGTGTTTACTACTCTCCTGGCCTGTGTTCTGGTCTGTGAGTGACAACAAGCACTCTTTTCTGCCCTGAAACTGTGATGAAAGCCTCACTCCACTACAGCCACAAGCTCTGATGTGCTAGTGCACCTCCTTGCCCTGGGACTGCCACCTAGGACTGCAGCATGGATCTGAGTATGGGCAAAGCAACAGAGTCCTGCCTCATTGCAAAGAGACACCTGTAATCTCCTTCTGACCAGTTGTTCGACCCCCTTGCCATCTGTGGGCTGAGAAGTCTGGAAGTCGTTGCTGCTGCTGCTGCTGATTGAGTGGCTACCAAGGCCTGCTCCTACAGTCATTTGAAATTACTAACTGGACAGCTGTCGATTACATCTTGTCAACTCCTTTGAGGAGATATGAAAGCATACACAGCAGAACCTCTTCTAAAGAGAAACTGAACCAGCTATGGCTAATGATCTCTTCTGTCACCTCTCCTTTAAATACAACAGGTGCTTCTGTAATTTTCAGGTAGATTAAAAAAAATACTCATACTGTCATCATGTCCTTTCTTCTTCTTTGTCAAATTTAAATGGGTTTGGGTCTTAAAACCTTTTTCTGTGGCACTGCCTGTAAATCATAACTAAGCTCAGCAGTGATGCCAGGGCGTCTGTAGTACCTCTGTGCCCTTGGATTTCTTCTAGCAGCAAGCTCCAGGGCTTGGCCCACCAATTTTCCTCACCAATAATTAGTGCTGCTACTGTCTGCCTCTTTCTGACCTTGGTGTGGAAGTGAGTACAGGTTTCAGGTTTTTATGTTGCTCCTTGTGCATTTTGTGTCCCCTCCCAACCCCCTCTCTCCCCTTGTCCTACTGTATCTGAAGTCAGCAGACAGATGTTCTCAGTGGTTTGGGCTTTTAAAAAATCATTTTTATTTCTAGTCATTGTAGAGACATGCAGGGGTTTAAAAATAAGAAACAAAAGGCGAATATTCATAGGTGTCTGTAAGATCGTTTTAGCAATGGAAACAATGTTAAAGAAGAAAACATGGGCCATCTTCTTTGCCATTGCACCTTAAGGACCCCTGGGTCTTTCCATCTGACTTGTAAATGAAACTTCCTATTATGTTTTGTCTTCTATTAGAATGTGAGCTTCCTGAGAGTAGAAACTGTCTTGATTTTCTATTTTTATCTCAACTGGACCTAGTATAGTGCTTTACATGTATCAAGAGCATATTAAATCTTTTTTTTTCATGCATTCACTCATAGGATCATAGATTTATATTGCAGGGGGGTTTAGGGACCATCTAAACTAACCTCTTAATTTGAGAAATCAAGGCCTAGAGAGGTATAGTGATTTGTTTAATGGTGCACAAGTAGTAAGTAGAAGAGCCTGGATTCAAACCCAAGTTCTCCTTTCTCTGAAAAGGAGCAGTTAGGTCATGCAGTGGATAGAGCACTGTTGCTTGGAATCAAGAAGACTTATCTTCAATGAGTTCAAATCTGGTTTCAGACACTTAACTGGCTGTGTGACCTTAGGCAAGTTGCTTAACCCTGTTTACTTCAGTTTCCTTATCTATGAAATGAGCCAGAGAAGGAAATGGCAAACTACTCCAATATCTTTGCCAAGAAAAACCCAACTGGAGTCATGAAGAGTCAAACATGACTGAAAAACATTAACTCTTGTCTCCAAATCCAGCACACTTTATCACCTATAGATAGATTTTGAACTTATGGGATCACAAAGCCTGAACTCTCTCTCCCAAAGCTAAGGAAACAGAGGCATAGAGAGGTTGAATGAGTTTGCCAATATCATACAGGTCTTTTAAATGGTAGAAACGGACCTCCACGTTTCTTGGTTTCCCTCTATACCCAACTGAACCTCTTTTCTCACATTCTGAGGAAGTTGTCCGCATGGAGCTTTTCTAACCTGGGTGGGTACTATGTAGACCTTTAGAGCTGGAAAGAGGGATTTTTAAAAAATTCAACCCTTGTTTTTGACTGCCACAGCTAATAATCTAATGAACAGAGCTAGGTTGTCCAGTCTCATGCTTTCCCTACTATAACATTCCGATGTTTTTAGGTCCCTGATTGAGGTATATTTAGGTCTGTGCTTAGCACAGTGTCTGGCACATAGTAGGTCCTTACTAAATTTTTGTTGACTGATAGAGATTGATGAGTGCTGGGATTTTCATTGGCTTTTAGAATTTGTTTCCTTGTCACTTTGTGTATAGGGCCTTTGGTTTAAGGCCCTATATTTAAGGCCCTAATTGAATACATTGGGACTTGAGAAACTAGCTTGTAGCAGTTTGTGTCTGGTTTATGTTAATGTCTAGTCTGATGTCTATAAATATGTCCTCTTTGCATTAGTCCTTTATTTGGGTTATTTTTTGAATTGTGTTGTCATTGATATGAAACAAATTTACTGTTGTGGGGAGTGGCAGTTGGTTATAAAAACTATTTGAATAACCATTTACAATGAAGGTATCCACTTCTCCCATTACCCTCATCTCACAGTATGAGGAAGTGGGACTTAGGACATTCTTTTCTAGCTACCTCATTCCCTACTTTTTCAAGCCCATTTTCCCGCTGATATCCCTTAGTATTCTTTCATTCTTTGAAGCCCTTAATATTCTATTATAATATCCTAACTCTCTCCTTGATGCTGTCATTTTCTAGCTATTATTCTACTAATTTCCTCAGTGACCTCTGTACTTGGCTTAAGATCTTAGTCCCCTGCCTATTTTCCTACTCCTCCTTGAGGACTTTAGCTCGCAGTTGATGACCCTTCTCACACCTTGACCTCACCATTTCTTAATCTCTTCAACTCCTTTGACCTCTCTCCATCCTGTATTAGCCACACATCAGTCTAGACATACCTGAAACTTCACTGTCACATGGAACTGTCACCACCTTTTGATCATGAACTTGGAAGCACTGGCTGTCTCTTCCTACACCCTCTCATCCACATTAAGCCTACTCTTCAACTTCTGTGTCCTTCAACACCTCCATATCTTCCCAGGATCTTTTCTGCATTCTGGCTTCACTTGGTTTTATATCTTCTCTTGACCCCATGGTTAACCACTTCAATGATTCACTCCATGAAATCCCTCAACTCTGAGTAATCTCCAGCATCTCATTCCTTTGTTCCTTTTCCCAGGCTACACTTCTATAGCAGTCATGAAGTCATGCTGATTTCACCTACTACAGATTTATAGTTTGTAACCTCAGTTGTACCTTTCCTATTTCAGAGCAGTACTGTTCAGCTTTCACTGATTCCCTAGCTCATTCCTTACAAATAATAATACAGACTTTTCCCTCTCTTCTCAAAATCCAATAGTTCTTCCCCCTGTCCCATACTAAAGGCATACTAAAGACCTAGGTTCTGATGTGAACTACTAGCTTTTTTTCTTCTATGTTTTCTCTCTTCTAGTCTCAGAAAGCCCAATGACACTTCAAATTCACCCAGTGTGTTACTGAAGTCTTGATGATTCTCGCTCCTGAACCTCAGTGGAAGTTGTCCCCTTCTTTTTATTTCTGTTACTACCATTCTTGTAATGATAATAACTGACACAACAGTATTTTAAAGATTGCAAATACACTGAACGTTATGCCTCACAATAACCCTGAAGTAGGTGCAACAAATGTCATGATCTTTATTAGCATGTTCTTCCTTTGTTTGAAGCCTTTCAGTGACTTCTAACTAAAGAAAGGCCAAATTTAGCCTGGCATTTGAGACCCTTGAAAATCTTATCGTCCCCCTACCTTTCCATCTTGATCTCATACTATTCTAATTTCTCATTCTCCCTTTTAATATTCCATCTCCATTTATTTATTGCTTTATTTATTGTTGATTCCAGAAATGCATTTTCCTGCCCCCCTCCCACCTCTGCTCATCAAAACCCTATTCCTCTTTTAAGACCAACTTCAATTAGTACCTCTTCCTTAAAGCTTTCCTTGATTTCTTCCTCTCCTCTTGACTAGTCATTAACAATCTTTCTTTTCCTAGTGCCTCACGTAACACTTGGTTTGTAACTCTCTCATATGCTTAGTTTGTATTATTACCATTTTGTTATTTGTGAATTGGTTACAGCCCCTTACTAGGCTGTAAGTTATATGGGAACAGGAAGATGGTCTTAAGTCTTACTTGATCTTTGCATCTTCCCTGGTACTTAGCAGATGCTCTGTACACAACAATTGCTTAATAAACGTTTGTTGGAACTTTAATTGCTGAAGGGTGAGGGTTATTCAGTTTTTAGTGACTGGATTCCTTAAGGCTCGATATTAGCTTTGCTTTGGGGTCTTCTTGGCAGCCCTGCTATTGTATTGAGCTATTTGTTGTAACATTTTTTACTCTGTTAGTAAGGAAAAATCACTTTATTCCACGAGACAAATAGCTATTAGAACTGGTGGGCATGGAGAATCTTTCTTTTTCTCACTTAATATGCCTAATGAAATACAAATGCTCTAAGTGTGTCCTTATGAATATATTATGTTTAGAGTGGAATCCACTCAGCCCATAACTAATCCCTTTCCTTTAGCACCATACATCCTTATTAGTTACTCTTGTTTCTACTACATACAGTTTCTTATGAGACCAAACCCCAGT
This sequence comes from Vombatus ursinus, assembly GCF_900497805.2. Classification (NCBI taxonomy): domain Eukaryota; kingdom Metazoa; phylum Chordata; class Mammalia; order Diprotodontia; family Vombatidae; genus Vombatus; species Vombatus ursinus. The sequence continues at coordinate 12,937,122 of NW_020954548.1, forward strand.
GAGCCGTGTTATTAACTTTCAGGATAAGGAACATTGAAAATGTCAATGAAGTTGTTCAAAGATTTGTAGGTTTTGTTGCAGAAGCACACGGTATTTTTACAGTATATTTATGCTGCTCCATGGACCAACTATTAGTAAAAATCCATCCCCACTTTTGGAAAGTGTATTTGGCTTGGTTATTCTCTGGTACTTTGCCTTTCGCTTACTAACACTAAATATTCCATTACAGCTTTCTGACTCTCTTTTTGCCTGTTCTGTTAAATCTTCTTGCATCCCGGCAGTGGTCTTCCCAGCTCCTCCTTTCTTTGTGTCATATGAAAGTCTAGACACTATGCATCTTTATCCTGTTGCCAAATCATTCTTGGGAATGAAGCAATGAAACTGGTCACTGCCCTATGTGCTTAGGGAGTTGGGCTGTCCATCTGGGAGCTTTGTTTTCTTAAAAAACAAAATAAAAAAAGACAAACCCTAATTGTGTTCTCCTGTCTACAAGGCAGACTACCTATGAGAATGTCTTACATTTATGTAGTGCTTTTAGCTTAGTTTCTGAGTCATTTTAATTTCTTTTTCTAATTTTTTTTAAAATTTCTTTTCTTATTTGATCCTTCCAGAAACCTTATATAGGAGGTAGGGGTATTGCCCAGGTTTGATAGGATCTGGTAACTGAGGCATACATTGCTATTTATACTACTACAGTACACTGCTTTTAACTATAACTTCTTTCTTCTCTGTCCACTTCTCCCTATTTCCACTGTGACCATTGTAGTACAACTACCCTTATCATGACTCAATATGCGAAATCACTATCCATAGATCTGGTCAAGTCACTTCTGATTAAAAAGAAGAAAAATCTTTTGTGGCTGTCTATTTTTCAGTCAAGTATATCTGAAACTCCTCTGCTTGGCATTCAGGGTCCTACATAATCTAGAACCATATTGTTGTTATGATATCTGTTGAATTTTGACTCACTTTTTTAAGTCTTAACTCAAATGTCTCTTCTTTAATAAAGCCTTCTACTAGTAAAAACTTCCCCTGGGCCTTATATAACAGGTTTTTGCACCTTTCTGGTGTATTTATTGTATAACTTTATATAATTATCAGTGCATATGCTTGATCTACCTTCTATACCAGGAGTTCTTTATTATTTTTGTGTCTTGGACCTCTTTGGCAGTCTGGTGAAGCTGGTGGGCCCCATCTCAGAATGATGTTTTAAAATGAATAAAGTAAAATGTATAGTATTACAAAAGAAACCAGTTACATTGAAATAATGTTATCAAAAATATTTTTAAAAATTAAGTTCAGGGACCCCTGGTTAAGAATTCCCGTTCTTAGATCAGTAACTCCATGAAGTCAAGTACCCTTTCTCTCTCCAGAGCCTGGCAATGTTCTGTATAAGCAGGTTCTTAATGTGTTTGTTGAATTGAATTAAATGACTTTCTCCAACCCCCACAGCAAGTTAGCGACAGAGCTGTAATTAGAAGGCAGGATGTCTAGTGCTTTTCCCACTATACCAGGCTGTGGAACCAAGCCCTTATAATTTTGCCTCACCTCTGAGAGGTAGCCTGCTTGAGCTGGTACCTCAGTCTGGCCTAGGTTGAGCGGGATATCTTACCTCTTTTAACCTATGACTTTTGTCTTTGTTAAATTTATTCTAATCTAGTATTTGCTAGAGAACTGCATTTCTTTCCCCTTATACTGATTTATTCACATGGACTTAGAGAAGGCAAACACTGTCATTTTGGGGGAGGGCATAACCTCACATCTCTATAGTATCAGATGATTCATTTAATTTTCTGTTGTTCTGTGTTTGTAGTAGAAAAAGAGTTTCCTGACAGATTCAATCAGTAGGAGCTGGATTTTGATTAGTCCTTAGGGTAAGGAGGCAATTGTCTTTTGAACTGTCCTTGAAGTATCAGATGCAGGCTGTTGGGGCCTTTTGCTAGTTTTGAGGGAAACCCTTTCCAAGACAGAGGTGCTTTTTTTCAACTGTATTTCTTCTAAGATCCTTTCTTCGAGTGAATAAAGGATCTGATCTGTTCTACTTGGCATGAAAGGGCAGAAATAGGACTAATAAAGTAGAAACTTTAGGAAAGTTTGTCTCAGGATAAAAACAAACAAACTTTTGAACAATTAGAGCTGTTCAGAAATTGGTATGAGCTGCCTGGAGAGGGAATGAGCTCCCATTCCCGCAGGTCTTTAAACAGAGGCATGTTTAGATGTCATAAAGGAGATTCAGGTTTCAGGTCAAGGTTGGAGTAAATGACTCTCTGATATCTCTTTCATGTCTGTGAATTTGTGATTCCGTAAGTCTCAGACAGCATGTGAATTGATTGGAATTGGGATGAAGGGATTGATCTCACACAGTGAATGGAGAAGACAAGGACTATCCCTGTAGGGAGGTCAGTCAGCTAATCAACAAGGGACTTGGTTACTAGTCAAATTCCTTCAGGCCCAACTTGCCTGAAGCTTCTTCAGCAATTTTAACCCCTTCTGGGATCTGCTGTAAACTTGAGTTACTAGTCCTGCCTTGAGCCAGAAAAGTTTTTTATGCTGTGTGTTTATTTTGGTACATGACTATGGAGTCTATAATTTTATAGCCAAAACGTACCATATGGATGGTATAATTGAAACCCTTCATTGTATAGGTGAAAAAAAAGTCCGGGGGTAAAATGTCACACACATAGTAACTACCTAAGCTTAAGTGGGATCCAGGTATTGTGACTCCTCATCCCAGGTGCTTTCCTGTAGGCTGACCTGTGGATCAAGTATCCTTTTGTGGGTAATGTGTCATTTTTTGTAACTCTCAAGAAAACCTTCAAAATCATGAAATAAAAGTAAAAATTCATCTTTATGATGAGCTGTTATGTTTTATACATTATTATGTATATTATATATTATATTCCTGTGTATATTGTGTATTATATCTTACCTCCTTCTCACACTGCAGTCACACCTCCAATCAACACCTCTGTTGACTCCTCTAAAATGCAGTTCAAGCACCATCTTCCGAATGAAACCCTTCCTGATCTATTTAACTTTAGTGTCTTCCCACTAAAACTTACCTATATTTACATCATTATTCTAGAGTTAGAGCTCAAAGGAACCTTAGAAGCTCCAACACCTTCATTTTGTAGATGAGCAACTGAGTTGTTAAATGATTTCAGCGTCACACAGCTAGTAAGTGACATGTGGTCTTCCCCAATAAAATATTAGTTTTTTGAGGTCAGGGACAGTATTTATCTTTGTATCTCCATGCCTAAAAAGTGCTTGTTGATTAGCTTAATTAAGCAGAGAGAGACAGTTTTATCCAAACTTCGTGACTGCCTTGGTGCTTAGTTAGGACAGTGTACTAAGTAAGCTCCTCATAAGTGTTTATTGAATGAATCTTTTTCCTCAGTTGCCACATGTAGTCCTCTAGGTTCTCTTTGGCCCTTTGACTGAATTCAAACTTCACAGCACAAATCCTCTTAATAAAAGGATTTGTTCTGTAAAATTTGGACCCAGTCAAAAGGCTGCACCCAAGGACCTTGAAGGCCACATGTGACCTCAAGGCCACAGGTTCCCCACCCCTGCACCCTTGTACTTAAGAAAGTGTCAACTCGATGTACCAACCCCCCTTGCCACTTCATTGTCCTAGAGAGTTCTGGGAATCAACATTCCAATTCAGTGTTCAACCCTGGCTGATATTTTTCAGTCAGTTCCTACTGTTATTATTGTTTAGCAGGAATGCAGAAAGGCACCTGAGGGAGGAGCTGCATGTGGCCTAGGATTGGAAAGTGAGAGGATTTGCTGAGGACAGGGTGAGAAGAAGGGGAAAACTGGGTTAGAGATCAAAGAGATGCCCTTGGCTCTTGTGGTCTTGAACCTTGCCACCTCTGCTATGTTAATCACATTCTTCCTTCTCTCCCTTCCAGGAATCTCTGAGCAGCTCACTTCCAAGTAGGGAAATAAGAAGATGGTACTGTACCCCAAATTCCTAATCGCCTAAGGCATTAACAGGCATTGACAAAGTGCTGTTCCCAAATTAAATTCCTTATTTGGGACAGAAAAAGAAGGCCAGCTTCCCGAATCAGATGGCCCATTTCCCTCATTTTTTCCCCCAGTTTATTATATTTGGGGTGGGTAGAAGTTTAATTGTTTTGGATATTAGTTTTTAGTTGGTCATTTATTTTATTTTCCTTAATCTAGAATTTAGCTATAGATTTCCTATTGCTTTTTTCCTTTTTTGAACAATTAGGTGGTTTAAGAATTTTAATACTAGTTGGTTACGCATCTCTGCCACTTTGCTAGGAATGAGGATAAATAAGAATGTATTATGGTCACCATTCCCCATTAGGTTCCTTTGCTTTTTTTGGGGGGGG
>NW_020954548.1:12941492-13005432 GCF_900497805.2 Vombatus ursinus
AAAAAAAAAACTTTCTAAAGACTGGTCCTAGTGTAAACAGTGCATGAAGAAAATGCCTAGTTTGTCAAAGAGTCATTTCTCTGACCTATCATTGCTTGCCCTCTGTTCCCTGTAGGTCAAATCTGTTGGTGATGAATCAGTGGTTAGATGGATGCCTCTCCTCACACCCCATCCCCCACCCCAACCCTGCACTGGCCATATTTAATTTGAACACTCTGTGAAAATGTCAAACTCTTTTTTCAACTGCTTTCTAAGTGCTCAAGTCATAGCTGGCCTTTTCCCCCATCTGTGCCATAATCCACTATATTACCAAGTACACACCTCAGTAGTATAGCTGAGTGTCAAGAACACTTATATTGTGATTTCACCCTAATGTCTTTAAACCTTAAAGCACCACATACATGTGAGCTATTATTCTAAAACAGGGAGAAGGCATGTGATCTATTTTTTAAGGGGAGAAGAAGAGGTGGTGAATCCATCCTACTTTGTATAATGTTCTTCTTTTAGCGAAAAAGTATCCTAAAGTTTCCAGAATGAAAGATTTATGCTTTTTCAAGTTTAGATGACTCTGTAGTCTTCACCCTCTATTCCAGTTAATAAACTATCCTTGTCTGAGCCATGCATCTCCCAGATGGAACTAGACGGAGCAGTCAGCATCTCAAAGGTCACCATGAAGCGATTCATCAGATCATACTGCCCTTTGTTTCTCAGTGATGATTCTGCTACTTGTAGCAGTTAACAGGATATGTTAAACTTAGTTAACTATCTGAAATTACCAATATTTTTTTCTTTATAAAATACCCAAGAGCATACCTTTTTGGAGAGTAGGCATAGGATGGAGGAGAGGTCCTCCTCACCTTTTCATTTCATCAGGGTGGGAAACCCTTGTTGTCAAGATTCCCCATCCACTGATACATATTAGAAATCCATCAGATTTTTGGTCTGAGATGCCTGGGGCACCAAGAAGTTCGGTGATTTACCTGTGGCCACACAACTAACATATGTCAAAATCAAGAAATGAATCTTGGTCTTCCTGACTTCAAGTTCTGCTGTCTATCCACAATACGATATCCTTCTGCCTCTTGACTGTTTGTTATGGAGGGAAAAATAAAATGGTAGCATCATCATAAGTTATGATTTGAAAAGACCCTGGATAGCTATTTAAAGTAAAAACATTTTGGCCAAAGAATGATCTGTATTCTTCTATATTTTATGTATTGAGTTTTACATATTACTTACCTTTCTGAGGCTCAGTTTCCTTATCAACAACATGAAGAAAATAATGCATTATTTCCTTTAGGTTTGCTGTGAGAAAAATTCTGAAATCTTAGGCATAAATTTTTATAAAATAGTTTACTTTCTCAGAGTTTTCCTATATTCTGAATTTTTTTAATATTCCCACAAGCACAAGAATTAATTTTTGAAGTTCTTCAGTGTATTATGTTAGCTTGGAAGCTTATCTTTCAATACAATATAAATATATGTGTATATATATATATATCTTATAAAGAAACTTAAGTTTGTAATGAATTGCTGTATTAGAAAAGAGAAATCTCAAAAAATATTTTTCTTTTATTGTATTCTGTTACAAATGCAAAAAGTGGAAGATGATCTCATAATTTGATGTCATAAGTATATACACACAGATTAAGACACATACATATGCAATTACATGCGTATGTATATGTGTGTGTAAACAGCAGTAGAAGTTATTGACTTGTTGACTTGGATGGTAGGGTGGTAGTGGTGTTGTCATTTTTGTAAAATCCTGGTAGATCTTCATAGAATATAGCCATCACTTCACATTTTAATTCATATCTCACGTTTCTGTAATGCTTTAGATTTTTTAAAGGGCTTTCCTCACAAGAACCTTCTGATGTAATTATTGAAATAACATTTCTAAGTCAGGGTCAGGGCTATAGATGGGTATGGTCAAGCCATTTGAGACTTATTCTAGACAGACTGAAGATTAAAGCATTGTTACCCCTGAAGACTGCATACTTAAACTGATTTTCTGACACAAGGATTTTCTGACTGGGCTTTCTGTATACATATTGCATTGTTTGGGGGTCTCACCTAAGTAAGATGAGTTAAAGCCCAGTGTAATGAGGTCCTTAGGCATTTCGCTTGGCTGTTTGTTTCAGACAAATTAGTCATCCCTCAAACATTTTAACCCCTCAGATTTTTTTTTGTTGTTGTTAAACTTTGGGTCAGCGGAACAATTTAGGTATTTTCTTTGGTACCCATTAATGTTAGAAACGAAAAAAGATGAAATGCAATTGGAAATGTATTTCTTTTACTTTAGAATCTCTGACTAGGTCAGATTCTGTTTTGGCAGCAAGGTGTGCAATTCAAGACATAATAGTTCCATGCAGATTTATGGCAGAAATTAAAAGCCAGTGTAACCCAACAAGATCATTTGGAATGCCAATCAGGATAGCCCAGAAGTACAAACCTGTACAAGGTGATTATACTGAGAATTTGTTCTTGTATTCTGCCCTCTGCCCCCATCTCCTGTCCCCTACACAGTGTTAATAGAAAAGCAGTTTGTTACCAAAAAATAGATGTATTGATTCCCCCTCCAAAAAACAAAACAAAACAAAAAAAACAAACCAAAACCCGAAACACGATACTGTTTGTTTTGCTAGGTGATATATTCTCCAAACTCTTTAATTTTTTAAATGGATATAAATTCTATTTTAATTAGACCTTTACAATCTAATACTGAAACTAAACGGGAGTGGGAGAGATGCTGAAAGTTAGTACAAATCCAATTCAACCATATGCAGATAATTCCCCTGATCTTCCTAAAGGCATCCCTCTTACCCCTCCTCCCCAATTAAATGACCAGTTTTCAATGGTATCAACAAAATGTTGATGATCCATTTTTAAAAAATTGTTATCCTTCATAGGATTCTTTGCAGTAGCATTTCTTAGTGTTTCTTCGCCCTGCCACACAGCTGTCACTGGTATAGGAAAAGGATTGGGGGGAGGGGAGGAAGAAGCCCTGTTCAAATCGGGTCACGTCGCACTAATTCATCTGCTCTCATTAGAGTGAGCGAGGGACAGCAGTGATGGCCAAGAGCTGCACTCCACACATGACACACGAACAGTTTGGGGAATAGAAAATTGCTTTCTCAGGAAGCCCAGCCAATTAAGGACTTGACCATATTGAATGTCAAGTGTTAATTTAGGTTTTTCTTCATTTTCCCAGTAGTAATGCGGGTCCTGTGATGAGCAAATACATGTCAAGTAAAAGTTGATTGCATGAAGGACCTGGGTATTATATGTCACTGACAAGTCACAAATGTACTCTAGTCTTTTAACCCTTTAGGTGAGTCTGGGTGGGGGGCTGGAGTTGTGGGAGGGAGAAGAGGATTAACTGTACTATAATGATAAGAATAGATAGCTTATATTAGGGGCCAGCCTGGACGGATCAGACAGGAATAATTCATGCAAAAAACAAGGACAGGGTGACTTCCTACTGTGGAGAAACAAATAGTGTACTCTTTTAAAACGTAAATATGTGATTCCTTAGCTTTTTATACACACATATCCAATGTATTTCATTCTGCCTCCTGTGGTTTTATGAAAAGGGAAAATAAGCTGCTTTGTCATCATGAAATAAGAAAACTCCAAAGATAATTTTGTGCTTTGGAAGAAATAAAACATTCATCAAATAATTATATTATTTTGGGTATGGTGAATCTTTGGTCCAGGGCAGCCATAACAATTACTATTGAAGATTTGCAATTTGCATTTCTGATCAAAATTCAATATACATTAAAAAAATCTAAACACTCTAGAACAAAGAACCTAATAAAGAAGGCATAAAAAATCCTGTTTACAAGAACTCTTACTTTTCTGTCATAAGTATTTCTTTGAAAATGTGTTTAACCTATAGAAACTTATGGAAGGCCCACTGTCGTCTTTCATTTTTATCTTCTGCTCCATAATGGAAGGGAAGGGACTAGAGGTTCAGTGAGTGAGGTAACTTTCACATGTACTAAATGTAGAGCATTACCCATCATGTATAGCATCTCATTTCCATTCATCAGCATGTATTTACATATGAATGTCTTGAAAATAAGAGAATGTCTGTTTCTGTTTCAGTTGTAGGACTGGCAAGAGAAATGCCCATAGAGTTTAGGCATCAATGTGTGGCACAAATAATTGAAAAATGTTCAGAAGCGTGAACCTTAGGACACTTACAAAGTTGTCCTTTTTTTTTCTTTCAAAGTAGAGTAGCTATTTCTATGCTTTCCACATAATCTTGGAAAATGAGACCTACATTCAAATGCTTTATTGAAATATTCTCTTTTTGTTCTGAAATTTGAGTAATGTTAGACTTTGATTATACTCATTTTTAAATTACTTGAGAAGTTACTTGGCTAGCAATGTTCATAGCTTTCAAACTTGAGTCCTTCACGTTTAAGAAGCAAAAATATCCCCCTTATGTGAGAATGCTGCATGTGAATAATGCTTTCAAGATACTTGTAGTTAGTGTAATAAGTGTTTCTTATTAGATTTGCAGGATAATTAATCAAGTGTACTGTCTACATATTAAAAATCAACTATCAAGGTAGAATTGGGAAACAATTTCAAGACCTTGATTTTGAATTGAATTTGTGTTTTAACATAAGAAGGAAAACTGCTTCATTTAATTTGGCCCATGTATATGAGAAGAGTCTATCAGATTTCTTTTACTGATTCTCCTACTTGTTAATCAACCAAATAAAGTGAACTTAGTTCTCCTTCTTTTTCCTATTTTGATAAACAGTATTTTTAGAACTCATGTTGCATTCAGAACAGTTTAATTACAATCCAGTTATTAGTAACTCCTCTTCCATTGGCTATGCTAAAGGCCCTCAATAAGTTTCCATAAAGTTAATTCTAATGTTGGTAGTTCTGGTTGCTGATTCAAGTTTTTCCCTCTCTTCTTCGTCATTTTTGATGGATGGTACCTAATGCAATCAACCACAACTCTCCCCCCAATTCCCCCTTCCCCCCCCCAAAAAGTCTCTCCTTTGGTTGCTCTTTTAGCAAGACCATAGGTTTTCCTTTTTTCCTCTGATCTCTCCCCTCCCTTCCAATACACACACCTTCCTGTCACCCCCATTTATGCCCCCCAGCACCAAAGAGAAAAGTAAAAAGATCCACCACACAGGACAGGCTTTTTCTAAACCTCTATTTCCCAATGGTTAAGCAGAAGATGCCTCCCTTTGCTCATGTTTTTGATAAATTTAAGAAGTCAAATTGCTGACACAGATGGATAATCCAAGTGTATAGGGTGAAGAGTTATAAATTAACACATTATTCCCTCTTAATGTGAAATACTTGAGAATGCATTTTCTCAGTCCCCTGACATCTACCCAGTAAGGGCTCACATTGTACTTTTCAAGTGGCATTGATTTGTTAAAGCGCTGAATTAGCATCTCAGGCCAGCTGCCTGTTCCACTATGGTATTCTTGGGCTCCTATTCTCTTTCCTTCTTCTCTCACTCACTTTTTCTCCATGTGACTCTCTCTGCATCCTTCTCCCTCTCCATCATCCCATTCTTTTTCTTCCTACCATTTTCTCTTCCGCTGTGTCTTCCTGTTTTCTTTCACAGATCTCTCATGCTAATTGCCTTCTTATGCTGTCTCTCTCTGTTTCCTTCATTGTCATTCTTTCACACTCCTTCCTTTCCTCTTTTCTGTCTTGGCCACACACAGGGTTTGAGCCAGCTTTTACCTTCACCTCTTGCTACCCCTTCCCCCAGCATAGTGTTGTCTTAGCTAATCCTGGCTCACCGAATGGGGCCTTATAGAGTAAAATAAGTTAACATGTGTATAACCATTCAGATGTTTCTTGGACTGTCTAGGTTGGTGAGAGAATCATATTTATTTTCTTTGATGTCAAGGAAGTAATAAGAAGTTTTAATTCTATAGGTTTTTTTATTTTTTTATAAATCAGGTAACACAAATGAGATGAGTCGGTGAAGCTATTATGGAAGGGAAATTTGACCAAAATTTGAAAGAATTACTTTTGGTTAAAGGGTCAATAAAATCATCAATTGGCACCCAAGATTTGATAATCACAGGTTCATTAATTCTCACTCAAAGCATAAATGAATGAATATTTCTGTTATACTTCAGAATTTTAAAAACATTTTACAGGTATGTTGGATTATTAATATTTTTAAATGCTTTAAATATTTTCTTCCACTATCTCTCTTTCTAGTAATATTTAATTTTCTCAGTCAGACTTAATAGACTAGTAGCAGAATACTGTAATCACTTGTAATAATGAAGACTATTAATTGTGAAATTGATTATTGTCTTTTTGTTAAAAACAAATAAAATGCTCCTTATTGTTTTTTATACTGACAATTATTAACCATGGAGTTCATATAATAATAGCAGACACTATGAAAGTGTTTTAATATTTATAAAGTAAATGTTTTATATACTTTATTTTATTAGATTGTCACAAAAATTATCTAAGATTGATACCCTAGTTTTATTCATTTTTCAGATTAGGAAACTGAGACTCAGAGAGCTCAAATGACTTATCCAAGGTGACATAGCCAGTAAGTGTTAAAGGCAGGACAGGTTTCTCTTGACTCAAATTCTAACACTTTTCCACTAAATTCTTTTCTCTTTCCAACAAATATTAGGTGTACACTTGCTAATTATTTTTTAAATTTAATTTTTCCCCAATTAATTCTTAATCATTATAGGAAAAAATTATTTTTCCTGAAGTTGAGCCAGTATATTTAACATAAACAGAAATATGCCTTTTAGCACTTTTTAATATAAAATTTTCTTTTTTTGGTGTGCCCTCATGAGATGTTTTAAAGTTTTTTCATTAGCTATATAACATGACTGTAATCTGAATGAATGTTTTATATGAGTTTGCCTGAATTAAAAAAAATGTATATCTGAATTTCTCCATTTATGCATGATTTAAGATACTTTATTATTTAAAGATATCACTTACCATTGGTTTTAATAATCATAATCACATTGAGTTTACAGGTTGTATATGCATATGTGCATTTATATGATATGTATGTGTCTTGGCTTCCTAATTGTGGACCTCTTAATCTAAAATTATCATGGCCCATCTGAGAGAAAGGGTAACTTCTCAAGTCATGATGTCTACTTAAAGGAAAAGAAAGTGGGCTCTAAGGCTAATTCCAATTGCTAAGAAGACAAAAATTAAGGCTTTTAAAGAGGGCAATTCAGTTTTATTTTTATGTGCATATTAGCTTGTTAAGCAACTCTCCCCAGGAACACTAAATAAATATGCCCTACTGTGTTAGTATTAAAATAAACATGAGACACCCTGGTGAAGTACATCTGATATTGTATTTATGCAGATGTATTTATCTCTGTTATGTTTTTTTTATAACAGAAGTACACTGAGTCACTGGAGATTAATTTAATCATGCAGGTGATAGTTTTAGTTTTGGGAACTGGAGTAGAAGTTGTGGTAGGGTTACCAATAGTTTACCTGGCAGTACCTGAAATATATGGAATGCTTTTGGAGAGGAGAGAGGAGAACTTGATGTTTTGGGGTTAAAAAGCTGAATGAATGAAAGGGCCTGTCCATGAAAAAGAGGAATTGAAACAGTTGGGCATAAAATTGACAAAGACATATGAACATAAAAGAAAGTAAATTTTGTAGGGCTCCTTTGATTTTGGTGGGTCTGAGGAGTTGGGCTGGGTAAGGCCTTTTTGTACCTGGGTCTTTTAGGATTATTAATTAAAAACAATTCTACGTAACTTGATTTATATCATAAAATCAGAGGATTCAATGCTGAAATAGACTTTATATGTTAAATCTAGTCCAGCTTCCTTATTTTACAGGTTAGCAAACTGAGGCCTAGAGGTTAAGGGTCTTACCCAAGGTCTTGTAGCAAGTTAGTTTAGTTTGCTAGCTAGTAGCTGTGTCTTCTAATGGTAGTTCACTGCTCTTTCCACTAGATCATGTTAAATGGGCCTCTTTTGGTGTCATTGAAATAAATGAGGCATTAAAATAATAAGAAAAGTTTTAAGAAAAGAAAGTTACCAAAAGAGAATAGAAATGGTCTTCCTTTTCACAAGAGTCTTTTATTTTTTTCTCTTGCTATCTTTTCTAATATATTCTTAGGGACCAAAAACTCTTGATGAACGATGAATAAATGATTAAATCTCAGTTCCTAAGATTCAACCCTGTAACCAAGCTGAGTAGCAACTGAAAATGCTAAGCACAGATATTTTATTACTCAACACCTTTGACTTTCCCACCAGAGTTCCCAGGAGAAATCAAAGAGACATTTTTTTTTTTGTGTTGTATGTGTGCATGTGTTTCTAAAGAAAATATAAATTAAATGCTACGAGAATTCAAAAGCACTGTCAGCTTTGATAAGTAGTCCCCTAAGCGAACTGTTTTGTCAGTAATCATAACCTAATTACTGAATGCAAATGTAAAGTTTTTTTTTTTTAAATTTTAAGAAAGGGGAAAAAAAGCATCTCTATATTTAAGCATACAACTTTGAGTAGTGGTAATAATAATTTAAAAAGGCTCTTGGCAATAAGCCAAGTGCCTGTTGAGACAGAGCAGCAAATTAGTGGAACGCTGGACTTGCTTACCTAGTGTTGTGACTTCAGAAGTTCCAAAGTGACACATGCATCACAAGCCTATCACAATGCTAGGGGGTGGGGGGTCAGGGGTCATGGTTAAGAGCAGGGTGTTGCTGGATAAGGTTGAGGAAGCAGAGGTGGCCCCTCTGTGCTCTGTGTGTGGGTCTGTGTACTCCTTTCCCGTCAAAGCTGGCCCAGCACAGCCAAAAGAGCGGTTCCTTGGCAAAGCTTAATGGCGAGATGATGTAGTCTGTTGTGACTAGTGCATTCCTTTCAGGTTAAACTAGGGAAATGGCATTGTGTTAAAATTCCAAGTCGCATGAATGTTTTATTGCCACAAGTGCATTTAGCCCTCAAGGGGAGTGTGTGTGGCGGTGAGTGGGGAAGAAGGGGGGGGGGGTGGGTGACTTAGAGACTCAGGAACTATCAGAAGAACACTTCCCTTGGAAAATTTTACCCACCAGCGTGAAGCTGATTTGCTGTGATAGTCACTTAGAAGGGTTTCGCTTTTCCTAAACTGTGGCTGTTTAAAGTCTCGCAGTCTGGACAATTAACAGCTGAAGAAAATATGACAAGACACACGCAAAGAGGTTGGGAGATAGAGAGAAGGAATGCGCCAGAACGGAGCTGAGTTGCCTTCTTGTGTAAACTGCCAGATGAACCCCCCTCCCCCATCCTCCTTCCCTCCTTCCCAGAGCTGTGTTTTGCTGTCTGCTGAAGGCCAGGAGTGATCTGTTAACTGTACACCACTGACTGGGAGGCCAAAGCAGCTCATGGTACTGTATGTTACCATTACTACTCCCTCATTCCTTTTTACATTTTTTAACCATCTCTTTATAATAATGGTTTATTTTAGGGAGAGAGAGATACAGTTTAGGAATCAAAGAACTGACTCGGGAAAAAAAAACAAACTTGAATTTGCTACTTTGGGGGTGGAAATGAGGGTCATTCAGATGAACCTAAACAGAACCATCTAATTTAGTTGCAGCCAAAGAGTTCTAGTGTGATTTAAAAAAAAAAAAGAGAGAAAAAAAAGCAGGCATTCTAGAAATAGGACAGTTTAAGAGATGCAAGTCATGTGGGTGTGTGGTCCTTGTAAAGGAACTTTGTTGTGAAACCACATTAGCATTTTCATGTTTTTAGGATTTTTCAGACCTTGAGATTGTTCCTGGAGACATTACATAATGGTTTTTTCCCTCCTCCCCAAATGCAATTTTACCAGTTTTCACCATGTTCTTATATATATGTACATGGGATGTTCAATCTATGTGCCTCTGTTAAATGCTAGGACTTGTTTGTGATTTATCTGTTTTTTGTGATGTTTATGTGAAATATGTAGTTACTTCTTAATGCAAAGGAGGAAAAAAGTAGTTCTGGGTACTGAAATTTAATGCTTTGTAGTTTTTTAGGCTAGACATCAGGAACATAACATACTAAATACAATTTTACCCTCCTGTTCCAAATTGCACGTGTACTGCCGTGTGTTATATTTATACCATTCAAAATAAGGAGATAGATAAAAGTTTTCAGGTGGCATACATTTATACTTCTCAAAGATTCTGGCATTTATTTTTTCATGAAATAGATGTGAAAATTTAGGCTATCTTGGCTTAAGTATTCCTTAAAATACTCCTGAACTTGTTTGATTTTTAGTCTTGAATTACCTTCTCTGTCTTTCCATCTTCAAATTTGCATTCTTATTTTATATACAGATCAATGTACTTGTCTGTTGTTTTTTTAAAAAGTATTTAAGAATATTATGTTGATATCTAAAAAAAGACATACTGATTGTAATAAAAACAATTTTAAAGCAGGTTACAGAATGGACCTTTTCCATTGATGAAAAATAAGATTATTTAAAAAAATAGATATCAGAGTCAAAAATGTTATGCAATGTTAGTCCAAGTTGAGAATACAAACCATAATAGAAAAATAAATAGGCAGCAAGTCTGCATGCTCTGTTTTTGATGAAGAAAAATTAAGAATGATTCACAAAGATTTGAATAAATGATTTATTCGTTTCTATAAAAAAGTATGATTTTGTCAGATAAACATAACTTTTATCTGATTAGTGTTATGTTTATGGTGGTTTCAACAATTATATCGACAAAGTCTATGGAAGGTCATAAACTCAACAGCAATCAGCTCTATCTGAAATCACAATTCATATTGACTTTGCCCTTCCAATTTTAGATGAGCTCATTAACATCTTCCCTAGATGTTAAAGTAGATCTACTTTCAACCCTTTTCTTTTCCTGTTCTACCTAATTGAGTGTGTATGAATAGAAGCTTTATTTTTCCAATTTAAAAGTCACAAATTTTAGAATATGATTTTTCTTGGAACAATTAAAACTTATGTGCTACCATTTTTCATTGCTTTTTATTATGTACCTAATTCCTAACTAATAGAACAATTAGATAATTGGACCCAATTAAAATAAAACTGTGGAGTGGATTATTTTGAGAAATATATGTTGCCATCCCATTCACAGAAATAGCAGATTGTAGATTTCTTAGTTGTTAGCAACTCCTTCTATTCTCTTAGAATTCTAAAGAGATACCCAGTGAATTCCAAAGCCACTATTCCAGGAAGAAGCAAGTACATTTCTTTGTGATGTATTTTCCAAAGTAAACTTCTTATTGTTAAACATATTCATTAGATTAATATGTTCTTGAGATGATATTTGTGAAAGGCTTAGCACATAGTAGGTTCTATGTAAATGATTATTTCCTTTTCTTCTTTAAAAATAAAGTTGTTGTTTACTAACATATATTCCTTAAGTTCTTGCTACTATTTGGGTTAACTCACATATCTCTTTTTTTTTTCTCCTATTGATGAAAAATTCAGTCCACTGAAAAATAACTTATATAGCTGGAGAAAAGTCAATGAGATGAAATTTTTTTTTCATTCCAGAAGCATTAAAATATTCATTGAAGTATACGTAGCATTGGTTAATGGTAAGAATGCCATTGTGGATGAACCTTTTTGGAGTGTGTCTACTAGACTACCAACTGGTAACAATTTTGCCTCCCAAACATGAGTCAGACTGTGAGCTCCATGAGGGCACGGACCGCTGACTTATTTAAGTTTTGTACCTCTCTCGTTGGTTTGTACATTAATGTTTAATACATGCTTTTTAAATGATTGGATGAATGAATGAATACTGTGATGGCAATAAGGACTACACTGATAAAAAAAATTTTGGTTAAAATTATGGCTAACAAGGTTAACGTAGACAACCCAGGAAAAATGGCAAATTAAAGACCCTTTCATTGTCAGTGCTAGTTTAGCTACTTAAACTTAATTTAGACTAACTACCTTCATTACTATTATTGATGTTTGACAAAAGATGACACTGTCACTTCCATGGAGCCTTGTTTCTCAGATTTTTTTCCAATCTCCTCTCAACTGAATTTGTCTTATAGTTATTTAAAGTTATTCTTCAGGGTTAGTTAGGATCCTTCCTTTTTTTAAGGAGTACACAGTAAATATTTGTCCTGTAGTTCTAATTTGGTAGAGTAGTTGATTTAAAGTCTGTGGACCTAAATTTGAGTCTTAATTCCACCTCATGATGAAAATTGGGTAAGTTAATAGGCCTCTCAGCACCTCAGTTTTCCACATCTATATAATGGGGATAGAAGTACTTACTAAAATCTTCCCTGCCATACAAGGTTATTTTGGGAATAATAGTATGATGTAGAGAACTTGGGTTTTAATAGCCAGCTCTGTTATTTAATACTGATATGACCTTGAGAAGTTCATTTTCATCTTTGGGTCTCAGATCCCTCACCTGTACATTGAAGTTGGACTAGATAATCTCTTCAAATCCTTTCCTGATCTTTCTTTTCTATAGTAAATGAGGCAATATATAATGCACATTTTGCAGTTACCAAGCCATACATGAATGAGTTACTGAAATGGATGTTATTTTAATTAGAGTATAAGAATAATGATTAAGAAACTTGGGTGCAGCTTCTACTTGTACCCAGAATGGTGAGATGCCCAGTGTCTCAATTTCTTTATCTATAGCTTGAAGGTCAGTGTCTGTTTCTGTATCCCATGGAGGGAATTGGCTGAAAGTTGCTATATGAAATGATACTTTGATACTCACATGTGATATCCCAGAAAAAAACAATCTGTTTGGTGTTGGAGGTGCAAAAGGGACTATATAAATTCTACCATTCCAGTTGTGATTACTTCATGTATCTTTTCACATGGAAATATTCAGGAAACAGATTTTGTTTAATATAACAATGAAATTACCTGATTGTGGGAAAAGCCTGAAAAACCAAAGCACATTTTTGTGGCTAACTGCAGTCTGAGTCTACTAATTTATACAGACTATACCCCCAGTTGAAAAAATTAAAAACAGTTCTTAGAGTGTACATAATTGTATAGCACATCTGTAAATCATATTTTAACTGCAAGGATAGAGAATATGGGAGGTTTAACCCTTAAACCATGTTAATGCCTATGACATTCTTTTTTAAAGTAGATAAAAGGATGTTCAAGCTAATTAACAGGCACTGTAGCTTTGTATGCCATCTTTTCACAGTCTACAAGTTTGGAGGTAAAACAGACATAGGAGTTCACTATAGCTGTTGAATTTAAGTTTAGATTTTGCTTAGTATTTATTGGGAATTGGGGCCATCAAAGATCCTCTTCTTGACATTTTTTGCTGGAAGTTAATAAGCCTTAGTCTACCTTACTTTCATTTGGCCCCTGTTCCTAAAAGTGTATCACAGTGTCCTTCATATTTTGCATCAAAAAATATCTGACCCTTTTAGATAAAAATACTAGAACCAATCTTGCAGAAGTTTATTTCC
Organism: Vombatus ursinus; assembly: GCF_900497805.2. Taxonomy (NCBI): domain Eukaryota; kingdom Metazoa; phylum Chordata; class Mammalia; order Diprotodontia; family Vombatidae; genus Vombatus; species Vombatus ursinus. The sequence goes on from NW_020954548.1 coordinate 12,954,929, forward strand.
TGTACAAGTAAAATGAGGGTGGAGAGAAATTTCTTCTCTCACTCTTCACTGAGAATCAATCATTGAGCAGCATAATTCTAAAATCTTATGTGGCTTTTGGGCACTTTATGAACCTTTTTATGATAAGCCTGAAGCAAAGGCACTGATTGAATTAATACATTTTCATGAATAGCATTTCTTTTATATTCTCCTCCCCATATGATGCATCCTTTTTGTTAAGGAACTTCTCCTTTTCTGCATATAGTATTTATGTCACATGTGTGTGATGTCATTTCATCACTATCTACTTTAGGAGAAACCTCGTGAGAGCTTATTTTAAAAAGAAGAAAAAAATTAATATGTTCCTGGAAAGTCAAATGTCTTTAAAAAGAAATTCTCTACTTTGTACACCTCCCTGATTTTGAACTCATTGTGAGAGTGGATGGCTCTCCCTTAGGTGTTTACTGTGTTCTGCAGTGAACTGAAACTGATCTCTAAGTCATAGTCATCAGTTTAGGGTAAACGGTTTGGACTGGATGGAACTAGGAAGATCCACGGTCAAGTTCCACCTTTGACTCATAAAGGCGTTCTAATACTGAGTGAGTTATTGAAACTCTCAGTGCTCTAGATAACTGTCAGACTACAGATTGCAGACAAGGTTGCAGCCTGCATTGAAAAAGGGAATTTTCTTGTTTAAGAGTTGCTTATACTAATAAAATCACAGGTCCACCCTTTATCAGTCACTGGGCACACAAAGCCAATCGATTTTCAAAGATTGAGTTATGATTTTATGGTCTTTAGAGAAATAGAGGAGTGTATATATTTTATTTGAACTTCCTGGCTATCATGGTCTAGTTTTGATTTTTTTATGTGTGTTGATGCTGGTGGTGGTGGTATTGTTTGATCATTTTCTTCTAACTTCCAAAGATTCGTGATTTCACAGATATTAGTACTTTTTCCAGGCCACTAACTGACTAAATGTGACTTTGGGCAAATCACCTAACTTCCTTGGACCTCAGTTTTTCTGTCTTTCAGTTAAGATGATCCTGTGTTTTTAAACATGTGTCAGTATACATCCTGGTCCATCTTTGTTAGCTGGAAAGGCTTAGATTCGGAACCTGATGATGGACTGTGTGTCTTGTTATCAAAGAACCAGCCACACTAAGTTTAGAATGGCTCACATTAAACAGTTGGCAACCAGATGATGGATTTTCTTTTTTTTAGCCCTAGTAATTCATGATTACTAATATATAGAGTGCCATGATCTGGATCAATGGATAGAATACATCAGTGAAATCACAGATCTTTGGAAGTTGGAGGAAAATAATGTAACAGTTCCAGCATTACAATACCCATAAGGATCAAATGAGCTAAGAAAATTTAAAATCACAATTCAAATACAGTATAATGTGGGAGCTTTTTGTCCATTCATTAATTCCTTCTATTTGTCTCATTTTTAATCTGTCCTAATCTTCTTACTCCTTCCCCTGTACCTGCAAACATGATCAAGTTTTCTTCATCTCTAAAAATCCTTCATTTGTCTCTGTCATTCCTTTTGGAGATCATACTGTATCTCTTCTCCCTTTCACAGCCAGAATCCTAGAAAGGATCATTTTTACTCATTGCTTTCACTACGTCACTTCACAGTTGCTTAACAGTTCTTAGAAATCTGTCCTCTGCACCCAGTATTACCAGTGATCTCTTAACTGATAAATACAATGACCATTTCTCATTGTTTATCTTTTTTGAACTCCATATTCAGCTTTGCTTTCACCTCTTCCTCTTGAATGCTTTTTTCTTCCTTTCCTTCCATGACATTGCTTTCTCTTCATTCTCCTACATGAGACAACTCCTTTGAGATGTTCTTTGCTGTATCACCAATTTCCCTCTTGCTTACTATATCAGCTTTTTTCCAAGTCTCTGTCCATGATCTTTTTCTCAGTGCTTTCTCCCTTGGGCGTCTCATCAACTGTCATGGCTTCAATTATTATCTCTGTGTGCATAATTTCAAAATCTGTATATCCAGCCTGAATCTCTCTCCTTAATTTCATCACATGTCACTAAATGCTTACTAGATATCTCCACCTAAGTGCCTCCTTAGGCAACTCAAATTCAGCATATCCCAAGTGGAACTCCTGCTTTTCCTCAAAACCATCCTTTCTTCAAATTTTACCATTTTTGTTGACAACACCACCATCCCTCTACTCGACTAGGTTTGAAGTCTTGGGATAATTTTTGAGTGCACTCTCTCATCCCCCACATCCAATGAGTTGACAAGTCTTTTTAACTCTATTTTTTCAACATCTCTCCTATTTGCCCCTTATCTCTCTAATCATACCACTTTGTCCTCATCATCTCTAGCCTGGGCTTTTGTAATAGCTAACTAATTGATCCATCTGCCTACAGTTTCTCTCTTCTTCACTGGCTATCTTTTAAAGAGTTGCCAAGTTGATATTACTGAAACACAAATCTGAACCCCTCTCACCAATTCAAAAATCTTCAGTGAGTCTCTTTGAAACTTCTAGGATGATATACAAAAAAGATTTCAGCATGGCATTTAAAATCCTTGAAAGTCTGTCTCTTACCTATCTTTCCTGTTACTTCATATGATTCCCCTTCACACACTCTCCATTCAGTCCTGCTACCTGATCCCCATAGGACATGTTCGATCTCTTGCCTTTTGCACAAGTGATCAACCCATCCCCACCTCACCCCTTCTCTGGAAAACTCTCTCACTTTAGCTGCCTTTCAGGATTCCTTCTTTCTTTCAAAGAACAGTTCAGATGACATCTGGAGACTGTTCTAATTTTGTCTAGCAAAATCAGCATTCTCTCCCTCTTGAAATTACTTTGTATATAGTTGTGTAAGTTTTATCTCTTCCTTCCTCTTCACCCCCATTGAATATATATACTCCTGAGGGTAGAACTTCTTATCTTTGTATCCCCACTGCCTTGTACACAGTAGTCTCTAATGAATACTTATTTGGTTCATTTTGATTGTTGAATTATTATTATTATTGTTATTTGGTGAGGCAATTGGGGTTAAGTGACTTGTCCAGGGTCACACAAATAGTAAGTGTAAAATGTCTGAGGCCATATTTGAATTCAGGTCCTCCTGACTCCAAGGCTGGTGCTCTGTCTCTTTTGTTACCTACCTGTCCCTTGAATTATTATTATTATGAATTTAGAACTACGGACAAGTCACTGTCTTTGGACATTGATATCTTCATTAATGAAATTAAATGGTTAGACTAGAGGGTCTCCAACATCCCATCTTATGATCATAATCTGGCAATGTTACTTATGCATTGAAGAGATTTTTAAGCATCTACTCTGTGGAAGGCACTGTGCAAAACTTTGATTTTGCAGGGTTGAAAGACATTCACAAATAATTGACATAAGGTAATATGTGATGTGTCTTAGAAGTGTCACTGAAGATTTTTAAACAAGGAGAAGGATGAATCAAGTCTGGTTTCCTAGCATGAATCCTTCATTGGAGTATAGGATGGGTTAGAAAAGAAAAATAATGAAGAAAGGAAAACTGGTAATACAGCTATTACGATCATCCCTATGTGAGTTAATGAGATCCTGAACTAGGGTGGTGGTAAACTGAAATGGAAAGGGATGGGTGTGAAAGTTTTCAAAAGAAAGAATTAACAGGATTTGTTGGGTAGATTGAGTGGGAGCAAGATACAGAGACTAGGTGAAATCTTGGTTGATGTTGAAGTTTCCAGTTGGAAAGCTAGAATATAACAGAATTAGGATCAAATGATAGGAGATAATGAAATCTGTTTCCGACATGTTAGGTTTCTTGTGTTGTCAGAATATCCAAACAGAAATATTCAGTAGGTAGCTGGAAGAATCTGATAGCATGAAAAAGAGCCCTGGCTACTATCCTCAAGTCCTAGCTTCAGCACTTTGTAGGAAAGTAACTTTTTCTCTCTTAACCTCAATGCTGTCATATATAAAATGAGCATAATAACAGTTGTATTATAGACCTCATCAGGTCTGGGATAGGGATACCTGTGATTTCACTGATATGAGGTTGGTACTTCTCTACAACTTTTTTGTCTTAGAAAGTTGTCTAGGGCACTTAGAGTTTAAGTGACTCACCCTGAGTCACACTGTCATTATGTGACAGCAGCAGAATTTGAACTCTGTTCTTTCTATGTCAGAACTGTCTCTCTAAACCTGAAAGCACTATACAAATATGAATTTTTTTTTGTTATTAATAATAAGAGGAATAAGAAAAATGAGCCTTTAACTTGGGAGAGAAGTTGAGACTTTAAAGACAAGAAATGTAGAAGGCATTCCACAGAGCTAACTATGATGGCGGGTGTGGGGTGGGGGAGGAAACAAGCATTTATTAAGTGCCTACTGTGTGCCAGGCACAGATAAGCTCTTTACAAATATTATCTTATTTGATCCTCACAACAACTCTGTGATGTAGGTGCTATTATTATGATCCTCATTTTACAGCTGAAGAAACTAAGGCAGACAGTGTTTAAGGGCCTTGCTGAAGGCCACAGTAAGTGTCTGAGGCCTGATTTGTATTTAAGTTTTCCTGATTCCAGGTCCAGAGTTCTATCTACTGTGCCACTCAGCTGCATCTAATGATGAAAATAGTAAAAGTTGGTGAGTTCATCAAGGAGGATAGTGAATATATAGTGAGATGAAAGAAAATATTTTGTGTGAGGATTGTGTGAATTTAGTAATGATCTGACTAGATTTATGTTATGTATGATGGCAAAGTTCTAAATATATCAATAGATATTTTCTTTTCTTTTTTTTTTTTTTTTTTGGCTAGGCAGTGGGATTAAGTGACTTGCCCAGGTCATACAGCTAGTAAGTGTTATGTGTCTGAGGCCACATTTGAACTCAGGTCCTCCTGTATCCAGGGCTGGTGCTCTGTCCACTGCGCCACCTAGCTGCCCCCAATAGATATTTTCTACATTAATAAAATACCCTTCCCATCTCCTTGCTTTAGCAGTTTTATTTAAAGTATAATAATTGTTTGTTTTTTTGGAGTGGTGGTGATGATGGTAGTGGTAGTGGTGGTAGAGAATTACCCTTTAAAATAAAGTCCCTAAGGAAAACACAAAAAAGTATCCTGAAATTTACTCCTTCACTAGTCTTCCTGAGAAAGTGAATAAGAAAGAAAATATTATTGGTTGAACAGTTTTTGTTGTTGTTGTTGTTGTTTACCTCTTGTGTTTCTGGTCTAGTAGATGACTATTACTGAATCTCAGTTGGCCTCAATTAGAGGAGTGAACATGGAATGGGTTGGGGGTGGGTGGGAGTGGGTGGAGCTATGCATTAAAAACTAACTGCACATGCTTCTCTACATTTCCTTTTTTTTTTTTTTTTTTGGTCTTGGGGGCCTCAGCAGGCTTTGGGGGAAATTGTGCAATGCTAACTATGACTTGTGTTTGGATCTAACAAGTAGAGTATTAGGAGGGAGTCTTATTCCTCCTCCTCTATAATGCCAATGTTCAAGCTTCACATACAAAGAAAACCATGTTGATTCATTGATCTCCTTCTGAATGTTACATTATGGGTTTTGGCAGCATGGTAATGGCTCCCTCGACTCCGGTGTTTACAGCGATATGAATTCCTCTGGTCTGGCGGCACAATTTGTGGCCTGCTTTCAGGCCCAGTCTCCATTGTGAGCCTAACTCATGTCAAGTGAGGGCTGTCTGCTTGTCTGGAAGAAATCACCTCTCTAGAAAAGCACTTAGATCTAATAATTAGCATCCACTCTGTTTTTATCACTTGAACCAAATATGGTTCCTTATTACTCTTTTTGTGTGGTTTTAGTATGGGTGGTCAGGCAACTTTGTTTCTCTTGGTGTTTCTCTATACAAAGATTGCCTCCTTTTTCTCTCTTACACTTAAACATACATACAGAATAACAATCTCCTTACTCTTCCATTTTCTGTCTGTTTCATCCCTTTATCTCTCCCATTCTCACTTTTTTTATCCCATTATTTTTTATACCTTTCTCCTTCCATCTTCTCCCTTTGTTAAATCTTTACATATAAAAGAACCATTTACTAAGTATAAATTTGCCCCATATCATTTTGTAGCTCTGATGGACTAAAATAAACTCATTTTAATAAAGATTATTTGAATACCTGATATGTCCAATAATAATATATTTATTTAGCACCTTAAAGTTTTCAAAGTGATTTATGTACTTTATTTCTTTTGAGTCTTACAATAACCCTGTGAGGTAGGTACTACAAGTATTTTTATCTCCATTTTATAGATGAGGAAATTCTGGCTCAGGAAGGTTGAGGGGTGTATCTATTGTCATACAGCTAATAAGTGTCTGAGAGGGCATTTGAACCCAGGTTTCCCTAACTTTAAATTCAGTACTCATTCCACTGGACCACTTTGCCAGTTACTTTGTGCGTTACGAAAAGTTGAGTCAGACGTAAATCTCTTCTAAAGGAATAAAATTCCAGGAAAGGGTGATTCTCTAGGTACAGGATTAATTAGAAATGCATCGAAAGGCCAAAACTTGGTAATGACATATGTCTCTACAAGCTCCATCACCTACCTCTCCACCAAATAACAAAGGCAAATGGATAAGTATTTATATAGTACCTACTATGTGCTAGTCACTGAGCTATAGCCCTGAGAGATAGGTTCTATTATTATTCCCATTTTACAGTTGAGGAAACCGAGGCAAACAGAGGTTAAGTGACTTTTCCAGGGTCACACAACTGGTAGGTATCTAAGGCTGGATTTGACCTCAGGTCCTCCTGACTCTAGGCCCAGACCTCTACCCGGTCTGCCATCTAGCTGCCTTAAATAAAGAAACCAGTCACTTAATACTCAGCATACTTCAGGAACCTCTATTTAGTTTGCTCTTCTTTTGTTGAAATCATCTTCCTTTAAAAAAAAAAAAAGAAAAAAAAAAACTTCTATGGACACCAAAGGACCAAAGCTGAACTGGAATAAGCCCAAGTTGCCTCATTCAACATGTCCTTGATAGCTTTAAAATGCCTTCACTTTGAATCATAAGGTTAATGTCTCTGTCTCCAAATCATTTCCGTGTAAGTGCTTTGCCAGCATATCTGGAGCTGGGAGATACCACTGTTTATGAAGTGGCTTGCTTATTTGGCTTAATCTCATCCCCCACCTCCTTGCTGGACCTTTCCCAGTATATCACCTATGCACTGAGCCTAACCTGTGTTTCACAAACTATGTTTCATATGAGTAAGGGACCCATGAAAACATTTTTGTAGTATTATTTCCTTCTTAAATATAGAATCATCTATGTATCAAAAAAGATAATATCACAATTATTTTTAATTTTTTTCTTAATTTTTTTTCTTAATTTTCCCCACATTGCCCTGATCCTGTCCCTGTGTTTTTCCAGGGAGATATTCCAAACCTTAGATTCCCTGGATCAACATCTGTAGGTTTCATTAATACATTTCGAGCCCCAAAATGTGGCTAAAATAATTTGGGAAATTTTTATTCAAGCTTTGGAGGAGGTTTGATATTTATTCCTTAACATATGCAAAAAAGTTTCCCCCCTTTCCAACTTTTTTTTTCTCTCTACTGTTTTATGCACATTTTTGAAAATAGGAAATAGCACTAAAGGATGTTGTTACACAATTCCTTTTGTCCTCCTGGAAGGGCTGTGTGATTTTTTAAATGTCTCGTGTTGTTCTTTTAAAAAAAAAAAAGCTAAGTTTCAGAGTTTTGGTTATATTTTAGTAAAGAAGCCCCCATTCAAAATTCTTTACTTTCCTAAACTTTCTTCTCTAGCTCACTCAAACTTCACAGCTATATAGTAGCCTTTAACTGTAGACCTGCTGTATGGAAGCAGAAACACTATCATGGGGCTCTCTCACAGTGCTAGAATAGACAGAATGTGAGAAATTTATCCTTCTTTAGGGGGATTCTGAGATCCCAAGTCAGCAGGGAACATGTGGAACTTTGGTTCAAAAAAGGGACCTGAGGCTGTGTGAGAATGAATGGATGCTATTTAATTAGACTTGTAAATCAGTGGACTTTTGCACAGCAAGTTGGACGTTCTTTTAAAGTCCTGAATGAGAGACATTATTGCTGCTACCAGTTATTTAATAATTTGATATTACAGCTACAACTGCTAATGTAAAAATTGTCCATAAGCATTGTGCATCTTTGCTACTTAACCTTGTACCACGGATAAAAACAGTATCTTCTGGTCTTGAAACACCAGGAAAGGAAGTCTTTTTTAAACATTATTGTTTTATGGAATGGCAGAGCCAGGGTGATGCGGTGGGATACAGGCGAGTTGTAGAGTCAGAGGATCTGAGTTCAAATCCTACCTTTCTGTTTATTATCTGTATGATTTTGGACAAGCAAATTTGTCCAAATCACCTAAAGACTTAACCTCTCGGTTTCAGTTCCCTCATATTGAAAATGAGAATGTTGGACTAGATTATAGAGTCCCTTCTAGCTTTAATTTGTAATACTGTGATCTTTAGGATTCAAATACTCTAGCTGTAGGTGAAAAGTGTATCCTGGTTGAATCTTATCATTAACATTGGATATTACTTGGGGATAGATGTTTAGTCTCTCCAGCCCTCAGTTTTCTCTTTTTAAAAAATAGGGATGGTTATATTTGCCTTCTATTTACTGTACAGCATGTTTTGAGAATTAATAAATGTGTGAGTCTTTTTGAAAGAAAGATACTGTGTAATTCTAGTATTATTCATGCTCCATTAGGCTCTTCAGGGTGTTGCCAGGGAAGAGAGATCTTCACCATTTATCCCATGCACATGTGTAAAAACAAGGTCTTTTTGTTGTTGTAAGTTGTGAAAATTTCACCTAAGTTAGGTGCAGAAGGTGTTTATTTCACAGAGACTATAGGTTGCAGTGCTCTGGCAAATGACCCAGGAGAGCAAGTTCCAGAGAGGGAGGAAGAATACGTCAATTAAGAAGTTCCTGGCTCTTAAGAGGACTTGTGTATCTTACAGTTTTGGACCAATCATTTTCTCTGTCTGTCAACCTGTTGAGGAGCAGAATCGCTTATTAGAGTGATTCTGTTCCATGTTCTCATCCCTACTGGTAGTTCATTGTTCTGGGATGATTTTCAAGAAGATGATCCATGTTTCCCTCAGGCGTAGTCTGCTGTTCCACTTGCTTTGTTTCTCAGAACATATCTTCCATCCTTATCATGTTCCTGTTGATACAATCCTGCCTTACCTAAGGCCTCTATTAAAAAAAAAAGTGAATATTTCTGGCCCCTCGCTTTTGGAAAATGGATAAACAAGTCTTGACTCACCTGTTTCTTTCAGACTGAGCAGACGTTGCTTTTATCCTTCAGGCTGAGTTCTATACTCAGTATCTTGACCTTTAGCCTTATTTTCTACTTTCCTACAAGAGAATGGGCTAGCAGCCTGCTTTAGGATTCTGTTCAGAGCATGGGCTCCCAATTCAATCTGAGGAGGAGGAAGAGGGAGATTTTAAGATTTAACTTGATAAAACTACTGTCAGATTATCATCTAGAGGGTCAACTAATTCTGTCTTTATTTTTATTCCAGTAGTGATAATAATTACTCACTCCTGTAAAGTGTAGGGTAATTTAATCAGGTATTTTCACAGGGGGTCCTGCCAACTTTAGTGCTAACCTTCTCATACCGTCATCTTCCTAATTTCTTAGTGTGGCCTGTGTATTTGCCTTCTTATTGGTTGGGTATTCATGGTCCCTAAAGATGGGCTATAGTTCTCATGTGACATACCAGGCATGTCATTGGATTTGAAAAATCCCAGTGATGTCCTCAAGGATGTCATAGGATCTTTGTAGTACTGATTCTTTACCTCTGAGCTTGATTATTGAGGCTTTTCCCATCTCTCTACTTGTACCTTCCTACTTCCCATCCTCCTTCAGGGTATTTTCCCTCCTCGGAATCTAGTGAGGTACCCTTTTCCTCATTCCCTAAGCACTATTAGACTAAAGCAATTGAAACATACACTGTACTCCAGAAGAGTTCTGGGCTCACAGCCAGTTTAGAAGAAGAGGCTTGAGCTGACATGGAAGTTAGTTTGTTTATTTAGTTTTTGACTTTTATAGTGCCTACCAGGCAAATGCCTACCTGAATGTTTAATATTTAAAAGCCAAATTAAATTTCAAATGGACCCAAGCTTAGCAAACAGCACCCCTGACCCCATAAGTCCTTTCTCTAGTAATATTTCCCCCCACATAATCATTTGTGTGCCTCTTAATTTGTTGTCATTCTCCTGCCTTCCTCAAGTCCCCCCATTCCTTTCCATGCTGCTTCTAAAGAAGAAGAGTGCTGTAGTTGAAAGAGCTGTGCGATTGGAGGAGAAACCTCGATTTAAATCTCTACATAGGCACACGGCTGTTTGTGCTTCAGTTTCCTGCTCTGTAAAATGATGAAAATCATACCTATATTACTTAGTACAGACAGTTATTACAAAGATCAAATGAAATAGTGTATGTGACATACTTTGCGGTCCTTATAGTGGTAGATACACATGTCAGTTGTTATTATGTGGTTTTCTTTTCTTAATTTTTAGCCAGGTTATTGCCTGTCATTTCAGTATTCTTTTAAGGAGTCTAGTCCTTAGCATTCTCTGGGTGATTTCAGTAAACAAAGAAAAGGGACATAGATATGTGTGTACATGTGTTTATAGGAAGTCTTCCATGTTTCCTCTGTGTCCCCAAAGATGTGTTGCCTGGAAGCCCTTTTGACACTAAAGTGAATGCCCACTGATTTCTCCTTCACTGAATTCCCCTGGGAAGAGAGAGAAGCCTTGTTGTCATTTTTTTTGTTTCTGCTGATTATACACAAAGTAAGTTGTAAATAGCACTCTCACACATTGTATTCCTCTGAGGTTTTTACAGTAGAGTAACTCTCAACCCTACTTTACTCCAGGGATTTCAGGGAGACCCTTTAATGGCCCCTTTCACTTCCTACTGCAGCTCTGACAGAAGGAAATGTAGAAGTACATTAGACAAATATCATCCCATAATTAAACTCTGAGCATTATTTTTAGAAATTTTAGTATGGTCTGGCATAACCTCTAACCATGGATTTATAAGTGGTGCTGGAAGGGCAATGAAATGGACTTGAATTCCAACAATCAGTCTTAATTTGAACTTTTGTAAGAACAAGAGTTAGGTTTAGACTCTATTTTAATCTCTCATTTTATAGTAGAGTAATTATAATAGTACTTCAGTCTATCTGTGTGTCTGCTATTTCTGCTCGTCATCTGGTTTGCCAGCTCCCAGGGCTTGGAACCTATATAAAATCTATATGGAGTATGGGTGTGTACATATACACACATGGACACACACAACCCATACACATATATACCATCAGGTTCCTTCTCTTGTGTTTTATTGATGATTTAGGAAGAAGGCAACTCCTGTCAGCAAACTCTGTATGTATTTTGGAATTTCTCTTCCTAATGAAGTCCAATATACCTGAGCACCAGTTATTTCTCCCAGGATACCGAACCAGTCCTACAGTAGTAGATGGACCCCAATACCCCAGAGGGAATATTTCTTACTTGCTTAGTCCTCTCTGCCAGTGATTCTCTCCTCTCCATAAAATATTGACATAATCAATTCAATATAACAAAGATTTATCAAGTATATTTTACCAAGCAGAGAATTATGGTGTGTGTGTGTGTGTGTGTGTGTGTGTGTGTGTGAGAGAGAGAGAGAGAGAGAGACAGAGAGAGAGAAAAAGAAAGAGAGAGAGAGAGACAGAGAGATGGTAGGGGGAGGGTAGGGAGGGCAAGTTTAGATAGACATAATCTCTGCCCTTTTGAAGCCTTGTCTAGTTGAGGAGGTATGATTTGGCCCATAGACAGATGACTATACAATACATGATCTGTACATTAGACAGTCACAAAACAAAGGGCAGTATAATATCTGGCAAGGGAGGTTATTACTGATAGGATGATTTGTAAAACCATCATTAAAGGAATGGCATTTGAATTAGACTTTAAGCAATGGGTAGGGGTTTGTCCAGCAAAGAGATGAAGAGGAGGACATTTTGGACCTAGAGCCAAGTGTGCATACCTATTTATTGAATATGTACTTCTTGAGTAGTTGCTACTATATAAGGGGTGTCCCTTGCCTTCTTCCCAGCCCCATGCCATAGAATGTAAGCTTCATGAGAATAGGCACTGTTTCATTTTTGTCTTTGTATCTCTAGTATTAGTATACTGCCTAGCACATAGTAGACACTTAACAAAAAATGTATTGGTTAATTGATGGGGTACTGTCATGAGTTAGGAAAAACAGTATCTATGTTCACTACAAGGACAGACTTAAACTTATTAGGAAGAATTTTTTTTTAAAGTGAGGCAATCGGGGTTAAGTGACTTGCCCAAGGTCACACAGCTAGTAAGTGTCAAGTGTTTGGTTTGAGGCCGGATTTGAACTCAGGTCCTCCTGACTTCAGGGCCGGTGCTCTATCCACTGGGCCACCTAGGGTTTCTTTTTTTATTTTTATTAGGAAGAATATTAAGGAGAGGAGGAGGCTGGTGGATCACTTGAGCTCAGGAGTTCTGAAGTGTAGGAAAGCTAATGTTCCTACCATAAAGAGTTTATAATGCAAATAGGAGAGATACTTCAATACTTGAGTGGGTTTATGAACTCATCAATGTGGGTGCTTATTCCCATAGCCTAGGTTATGACCAAAGTCTTCTCATGCTGTGTAATTCTTGTCAACTTAGCACCATAAATATTACATTGACTATCTATACAACAGTTCAAAGCTTTCTTCTAGGGTTTTTAACATTACATGGATGCAAAAGCAGAAAAAAAAACCAACAAAAAATACTTGAATGTTAGTATAGTCCTTGGAATATCTGTCTGTCATCCCTTATTCATGGTATATGACCAGTCTACCTTCTTTGTCATTTATATATTTTTGCATATATTTATACTACTTCTTAGTCATTATTGGTAATATGTTACAGCTGACCCATGCCCACCATGCATCTCTCCATTGCCCTCTAGGTCACTCTTTGTTTTGCTTTTTTGGTAATTGTGATGTTCTAGGATTCACAGCCAACTAGTGTCACCAGAAGAGTATTAGCTATGGAAGCGGAACAGTTTGGAGTTGAAAAAGTTGTGCACAGTCACCCAGATCAGATCAGTTTTTTTCTTCCTCTCATTTATTTCTATGCCCATATTATTTTTCATTCACAGTGTCTGTCCACAGGATATATATATTGAAAAATATTAAGAGAGTTATTCATCTGACTGACTGGATGTTATAGCCTGAACAAAAAACATGCTTCATCCATTTACTTTTTCTTGTGTGGATTGTTTGGCCAATTCATTTTAATTGGATATGGATTTCATTCAGGAAGCCCTGGGTGTTTAATCATGCCTAAAATATGCTGTCTGGAGTATTTTACCATCTATAGGAGAGATAAGACAGATAAGACTTATGAAAGGAATTGTACTATAAAACAGAACCTGATCAATGAATAAATGAATAAGAGAGAGAGAGAGATGAAGAAAGCTGGATCTAAGAAGTAACAAAACAAGCACTCATTATGTACCTACTATGTGCCATACTATGTGCCAGGTAATGTTCTTAAATGCATTGCAAATATTAAATTATTTGAGAGGAAAGATCATTTTTTGCTGAGAGAATCAGGAAAGGTTCTGAAAAGGTTGCTTCTTTGCTGAGAATTGAAGGATGGATAAGGTTTCAATAAATGGTGATAGGAGCAAGCATTGGAAAAGGCCTTCCAGGCGTAGAGAGTGGGGTAAGTGAAGACTGTAGGTTGTAAGACAGTGGGTTGTAAGCATTTTACAGTAAGTTTTAAAAAATAGAATTCTCATCAGATACAAAACCACAATATTTTAATTGTCAAATGTGTCATTTTCAAAGTTACAAACTATATTTATAGTTAATTAATGTCAGTTTTGTGCTGTTGTTGATAAAATATCGAAGAGACTCCTTTATTTTTAACTTCTACTTTTGGTTTCCAAAATAAGAGTGATTATTAAATCACTATTTATACTTAAAGTAGGTGGGAAAGCTTAGGACATATTTAGAGTGCAGCACACATCTATTATAGTCTGGAAAAACCTCTGATCTTTCAGAACTAGTCTGTCTTTGACAGGCTCGATCTGCCCTAGCTTTGTTCCTTTCTCCTACTTCATATCTCTTCCATCTTATGGAATCTTCCCAGAGACTTCCATTTCCCATACAACCTTGTTAATTGTCACCTATGCCTATGACATAAGAGATGGGAAACTATTCAGGTAATCTGAGCATGATGTTGCTGTCCTCTATAAAATTCCTGATTGTCTTCAGCTTCCCTGTGCTGTTCGGATGCATGGGATGATGACAGAAAACAGTGGCAAGAGTTTTCTTTAATGATGTACTAAGTTTTAGGGGCAACCCCTTGAAGGCTCATCGTGGACCTCCTCTTCCTACAATGGCCTGAAGTCCACAGTGTCCGAGGCTTTATGGTGAAATCCCTATGTGTTTCTCTCTTGCTCTTCCCTGGCCACATCTGGGAGTGTTGGATTCTACCCTGGTTTGGTGTGTTGGTATTGCCTCATATTCTTTCCTTTTCATCTCTGCCTTCTTTTCTGTGTTCCTGCTTTCGGGCATCTAAGGATAAATTTGCAGCCTTCCCTTAAATAAACAAATGAAAGAGCCTGTTGCTTTCATTATTCATTTGCTCACCTAATTCTTCAACTAAGCCCTTTTAAAGTCCCAGCAATTTATTAATTTGGTGGTCCACTTTGGCTCACGTTTAAAGTATGTGAACATCATTCATTCTAGAGGAGGAAACTGAGCCTAGAGGAAAGGACCTACCACCTAGCACACCAGAGCTGGGATTCCAGTTTAGGTCTTCTGACTCCAGACCCAGAGCTCTTTTCACTCAAACAGACTACTATCACTAGCCTAGTTGTACAGTGTAATGGAATACTAGGCCTGGAGTTGAGACAGACCTGATTTAGGATCCCGCCTTTGATATGTACTTGCTGTATGACCCTAGGTGAGTCTTCTTTCTTCTCTGGGCCCCAGATTCCTTTCCTTTTAAAACAGATTGAGAATAATTGCAAAGTTTGCTTCACAGGTTGTCATGAGAATCAAAAGAGATAATTATTATAAAGTATTTTATAAACTTAAAAGTATTACAATATAAGATGATTGATAATTATAATTATTATTTTATCACCAATAACAGTGAAAACAGCAAGAGCATCATGGATGACCTGGAATGTTAGACTAAAGAACTTTGACTTTCTTTTGTAGAAATTAGGGAGACGTTGAAAGACTTTGAGCGGGATGCGAATTCAGAAGTAAACAGTTCATGGAAAGGAGCTCCATGTGGTGACAAGGTTCCCCAGCCTTTGTACTCACCTGTACTTATCTGTGCTTCTGCTCAGTTTTCATGATAAAACATTTGCCGTGGGCTTCTGAATCCATACTACCCATAGTTACCCTCCTTCAGTCTTCTTAGACCATACTAGATTAGCCATTGCTGACTGTCTTTCCACTACTGCCATGCTCGCCATACTTTGGCTAGCCTCCAGGCCCTCTACGCTGTATATACCAGTGTTCTGACATCTTTCAGAGGCTGCTAGTTATACCTCATCCCCAGGGAATTGAAGTTACCTTCTCTAAACTGAAATTACCCTTGCAATGGTGGACAGATCTATACCTAAGGGGAGGCAGATAAGGCTTTTCCAAGTGAGCTGGAGGTATGAGGATTCTGACTTCAAGGAGTAGAGGCAGTAGAATTTAGCATATAATGAGTAGAGATGATTAGTTAATATTTTAACTTTTGATTTCTTTCTCCTTTGGCTGAACTTCAGATGTGAATACTTTTTAAGCTGACCCTACCTTTTTCTTTCACCCCAGTAACTGAATATTTGGGGTTATTTCCTCACCATGAGGTTTTAAGTCTAAAGTCTAAGGTCTCTTCCTAGGGTTTCTTCTTTTCCCTACTCCTCAAAATGAATTTGTTCCTAATGAGTTTTATGGTATTTGATCTAGGAGTAGAATTGCTCATTATGACTATGTAGAAAGAATGGGAAAAACCCTGGGTTTAAATGCTAGCGCAGAGGACCTGGGTTCAAATCTTGAACCTGCTTTTTACATTGCTGTGTGACCTTGGACAAGTCATTTTAAACTGTTCTGGGCCTCTCTCCTCACTCCTCATATGTAAAATGAAGGGATTGAACTAAGATAGCCTCTGTGATCTTTTGAAACTGCTCTCCAAACTTAACTTAATTGCCATATATAATGGTCTTTTCTCAAGCTTCATCCTTCTTTGCCTTTAAGCAGTAGATGATTCTGTTTACCATCTTCTCTACATTTTCTCTGGACACAATCCTCTCTTGACTCTCTACCTGTCTGACCCCTCCCTTTCAGTCTTTGCTAGATCATCGTCCATATTGCACACACTGCTAATTGTTGCTTTTCCCCAAGTCTTCAGTTTGGATCGCTTCTTTTTTTTCCTCTGTATACTCTCACTTGGTGAATTCAGCAGCTTTCAAGGGTTTAATTGTCATATTTATGCAGATGACTCCCAGCCACTGTTTCTTTCGTGAGCTCTATTCCACCATCACTGTTTATTGGACATTTTGAACTTAACATCCTGTAAACTCAGCGTGTTTAAAATAACTAATCATTATCTTTCCCCCCAAAACCTGCCCCTCTTCCAAACATCTCTGTTTCTTTTGAGGGCCTCACCATCTTTCCACTTACTCATGTGATCAGCCCTGCTGTCATCCTTAGTACCTCACTCTCTCTCATTCCACATATCTGTCATTACTCTGATCTTCTCTTGGCTACCTCCCTGAGATCTCTTACTTTTTTACACCTGTGGTCATCATAATAGGTAGGTCTTTTTAACCTCTCTTTGGTACTGTTGCAATAGCTTCTTAATTTGTTCCTGTTTCTCACATTTTCTCCCAGTTTTATCTGTCTTCCATTCAGCTGCCGAAGTGATTTTCCTTAAACACAGGACTGACCATATCCATATTCCACTGGCCCCAATAAACTCCAGTGACTTCTGCTTCTAATCCCTCTCAGATGACATAGTAACTCCTCTGTTTGTCATCTAAAACGATTCACAATCTAGTTGTTTCCTGCTCTATTTACAGGACGCCTTTTCACACACTCTACTGTCCAACCAAATTCACTTTCTTGCTGTTTCCCACACATAGCATTCCTTCTCTCCTCTCCATGTTTTTGTGCTGAACATTCTCCATGCTTGAAATGCACTCCCTCCTCACCTTAGACTTCTGGAATCTCTGGTTTTCTTCATTACTCATCTCAAGAATTACATTTTGCATGAAGGCTTTTCTATTCCCCTGGTTGCTTATATAATACTTACGTCCCATAATGTTACCTTATATTTCTTTTGTATATTCATATTTATCTCCTCCATTAAAATATAAGCATCCCAAGAATACAGACTATTTTACAGTGACTTTAGTCATTGTATCCCTGGGTCCTAGAAGAGTGCCTGGTACATATTAGGGGCTTAATAAATGCTTTTTGATGTATCCATATAAGCTCCTCGATGACAGCAAATATGTTTCATCTCAACTTTATTTGTCCTCCGGAGCCTTGTACAATATTTTCACATAATAAGCATATCATATGTATGCATGTATATGTATGTATGTATGTTTGTATGTATATACATACAAATACATATATAGTATGTATGTATTTATATTTGTTATGTTGTATAAGGGAACCACTCAATACTCTAGAAGCTTTTAATGAAAAAAATTATTAGATGCAAGACCTGTTATGTTTGGGTTTCATAGATAAAAAATTACATTCCTTGCCCTCGATGAACTTTTAATCTACTAGTGGGAATATGACATATAATACAATGAGTATTATATTATTTTTGTGATATAATGAGTATCATTCTAAGAAAATATAAGAGGAACAAAGGGGAAATACCAACAAAATAGTGATATTAGTGTAACACTGAGCCTCCTCATCTGTTATACTTTCCTATGCATTCAGTGTCTATTTTGTTTTCTGGTTGTATGTGTCTTTGTGGTCTTTTCAAATCATAGTTTCTCACAAGAAGACTGACATTAAGAAACCAATGTGTTGTTTTTTTTTTCCCTAAGACATAAAAGGAAATTAAATGCAATTATCCATTGTCTTTCTAATGTCCTGAAACTTAGGGAATGAAAAGATGAGTGAAAAAGGATAGTGTATCATAATCTGATGATTCACTTAAGATATAATTCTTGGGAGATGATAGTCATGGTCTCATAAAGCTATAGTTATATATCTCTATCTCTATCTCTACACACACATTCCATTGGCATAGAGATTGCTAATTAAACCTATGGGAGCTGATAAAGTCATTAATAGTGAGTGCAGATAAAAGAGTGTGACTGAGCCTTGGGGAACACCCACAGTTAGGGGGTATAATCTGAATGATGAACCAGAAAAATACAAAGAAAGAAGAGGCAGGTAGATAGGAGGAGTTAATCAATTGACAGATATTAAGCACTTCTCTGTGCCGGGCACTGTGCTAACTTCTAGGGATACATAGAAAGGCAAAAACATGGACTCTGCCCTCAAGGAGCTCATATTCTAATGATGATGATATCATATAAATAATTAGATACATACAAGTTATAGATACTTGTTGTCAATTGCTAGGGAAGTGGTGGAGAGGTTACAAGAAAAGACTTCCTACAGAAGGTGGGATTTGAGCCGAGTCTTGAAGGAAGCAAGAGAAGCCAGGTGGTACAAATACTAGATCACATTGGATTTGAAAAAATTGAATATTATCAACTAGGTTAACCTACTTTTGTTCATTGCTTAAGTATACATGTATTATGCACTTACTTTGTACTTTGTTTGCTGCTGGGAAAGATGCAAAGACCAGTAGAACTTAGTCTGAAGTAGGGTAAGACATAATTATATAGGTTCTTAAATTATATAACATTAATTTCCCTAAGTGGAGTTTCAGTATCTGTGAGATAAGGGACCTCTAAAGTACCATTTACCTCTACTCTGATCCTCAATTTATCTGTGGGGTGCAAAATAAAGTCCTATGTGAAGTCTAATTAGGCTTGCTTAGGTTCTTTAGAAAGCTTTTTTTTTTTTAAATGTTGGAACTATCTGAAATTCATCATTAATACAATCAACCGAGATTTAATAGGCTGATGATATAGAGAGAGCTTTTTTGATGGTTGGCAGTAATATAACTAAACTGTAATTTAACAAACACTTACTAGGCATCCACCATGTACACAGTACTTTTCTACTATATTATAGGATCTAAATAACATCTCCATTTTATAGCTAACAAAACTGAGGTCTAGAGAATTTAAAGAACTTTCCTAACTTTACAACTAGTAATTGGCAAAGCTAGGATTCAAAAGCCAGACCTTCTGACTCCAGAACTTTTGGATTTACCACTACAACACATTGTCTCTAAACTTTGCATAGACCAAGATCAAAAGTTTCTATCTCCAGTGAATTTGTAATGTAATTGGGGAGAGATGTAAGCCATAAACAAATAATATGATATAGGTCAAGATGTGATAGGAGTGAAGTAGAGATCCAGATGTAGCGAAATTTCAGAGAAGGAACTTCTTTTTCAGTTTGGGAAGGGTAATGATAAAGTCCTTTAGGAGGAAGTAACCCCTGAATTGGGCCTTGAAGAGCAGGATGTCATCTAGCAAAATTGAAGAGAAAGTGCATAGTAGGAATGAGAGGAGGCCTATGCAAATGGATGGAGGCAAGAGAATTTAGGATGAGTTCAGTTTTGCCAGAATGAAGAAAAGCATGGAGGAAAATAGTATGCCATGAGATTTAAGAGGTAAATTTGAACCAAAGAATCTTAAATGCCAGGCCAAAGAGTTTGTTTTTGCTAGGCAATGGGATTAAGTGGCTTGCCCAGGGTCACACAGCTAGAAAATGTCAAGTGTCTGATGCCCAGATTTGACCTCAGGTCCTTTGGACTCCAGGGCTGGTGCTGTATGTACTGCATCACCTAGCTGCCCCAGGTCAAAGAGTTTGTACAGTATTTTACTTGAGAGGTAATATGGGGGAGGCTATTTAATAATAATAATGATGATGATGATAATAGCAATGATATTCATCATTATTTATATCATACTTTATAGTATTTGAATTACTTTGAATACATTATCTCATTTTATCCTTATAACCCCACAATGTAAATGCTATAGGTATTATTATTCTCATTTTATAGCTGAAGAAATTGAGACTCAAGGACATTTCTTTATTCATCCTACCTAGGTTTTCCTGATTCCCAAGCGCACCACTCATCTCCACCATTCTGCTTACTCTCTTTCTTTCTCTCTCTCTCTCTCTCTCTCTCTCTCTCTCTCTCACACACACACACACACACACACAGACACACGCACACATACACTCTGTCTCTCTTTTTCTGTCTCTCCAAGAGAAAATTCAAGATTTTTGAATAGAGAATCAAGAGGGTCAGACCTGTGCATTAGGAAGATTATTTTGGTAGCTTGTGTGAAGGATGGAGTGGAGAGAAGAGAGAATAAAGGAGGGTGATTTTTGGTAATTTATGTACATGTGTATTTATGTACTTGTCTTCCCTAATTTAAGCTCCTTGAGGGCGGGGACTGTTTAATTTTTATCTTTTTATCTCCAGCACCTGGAATATTCTAGGCACTTGACAAATGCTTGTTAATAGATATTTTAGTTGTCCATAGGGAAATGATTAGGGCCTAAACTGAAGTAGTGGTAGTTTCAGTGGAGAGGAGGTGACAGATGGGAGATGAGCTGCTGGGAGATGAGCTGCGGAAGTAGGTTAGATATGGGGGCTGTGGATGAGGGAAGAATAAAAGATAATTCAAGTTGAAGAAAGGGGGTGACTTAATCGGTTCAAAGGGAAGGGTAGAAACAACTTCAGAGTCCACATGATTGGAAACATCTCTAAAGTAAGGATTCCATGAAGTTACAGAAGGTCATAATTGGGAGTTTTTAAAGTCAGGTAGAAGAAGATAAGAATTTGTTGAGAAGTTGAGAGGCAGATTGAAATTCAAGGCCAAATGGACTTGGAAATGGACAATCAAACCAATAAGCACAATATGCTGATAGCAATCTCTGGGCTAGGGATTTACGGAAACAATAAGAAGAGGAAATTCATTCAGGAAACAAGTTTAGAGATAATTAAAGTAATCTTTTTTTTTCTTTTTGGTTAGTGCTTAAAAATGAAGAGTGAAATAAACAATAAAAGTAAAGTGACAGTGGACAGTTTCATGATTGTGATGAATAAAATAATCTTTGAATTGTAGAAAAACCAGCATTTCAAACATTGATCCTGGTATTAGGAATGAGGAAGCAACATGGCATAGTGAAAATAACCCTTGATTTAAAGTTAGACGGCCTGGGTTTGAGTCCTGACTTTGCTGCTTAATAACTTTTTGGCCTCCAACAAGTCATTTCACTTATCCCTGAGCCTCAGTTTCCTCATCAATAAATTATGAAGGAAAAGAATACTTGAACCACTTATCTCATGAGGTTGTTGTGAGAATCAAATGAGATAATGGATAGAAGTTGCTTTGTAGACTTGAAATACCTGTACAAGTGAGCTACCATTACATGATGCTGCCCCAAAAAAGCAAACTACCTAACATTTAGGTTTACTTTAAAAAAATGCATCAGTAGTTTTTGAAACCAAAAATTTTGGCCATTCTGTTCCTTTCATGGCAGACTTAGTGCCATTCCCCAGTTGGTTTTAGTCCGGCCTCAACTCTGGCCTCCCAGACTCAGGTGATCCATTTGCCTTAGCCCCTCCAGCAATAGGGACTCTGGGTTTGCCCCTCCATCCCTGGATCAAGGGGATTTCCTAAGAAATGCCAGTGACTCCTTGTTAACTGTGGGAGAAAATACGAACTTCTTTGTTGGCTTTTAAAACCCTTTACTTCTTGGCCCCAACCTTCCTTTGCATCCTTTTTATACTCTGCTCTCCTGACAAAATGACCTTCTAACTGTTTCTCACTCATGGCACTCTGTCTTCCAACTCTGTGCCTTTTCATTGGCTGTCCTGCATGCTGGGGAATGCATATCCTCCTCATCTTTACCTCTTAGAATCACTAGTTTACTCCTAGGTTCAGCTTAAACATAATTTCCTGCTAGAAGCCTTTCCTACCACCCTTCTCCTGAAATTATGTTGTATTTCTTTTGTCTTTGCTTTTGTAGGCTTCTTAGGGATAGGAACAATTCCATTTGTTGTATGTCTTTGTATTTCTAGGTCCTTGCACGGTGCCTAACACATAATGGGAACTTATTAAATGCTTATTGATTGATTGATAACCATGTAATCCTCTGTAAGTCTCAATTTCTCTGGGTCTCAATTTCATTATCTGTAAAATAGGGATAGATAATACTTGTCAGTCCAACCTCACTGGGATATTGTGAGACTCAAATAAAGTAGTGTAAAAATTCCAGTATTATTATTATGCTTCATCTAGGTCCCAATTATGTTTTATTTGATGATGCCAAGAACAAATATGATGTACTATAAGTACCTGTCAAGCCTCCTAGCTATTCTTCAAATATGAAGGTGGAGTATTACTGTGTTTTACTTCAATGAAATACTATTGTGCATGTAACCAAGCAATTGATTAGGCCACAGTTTGAATTTCTTACATATTTTAAAAGAAAACTAAGCTATACGTAATAGAAATCCACAATTTCATGTACAGTCTTTCCCTACTTGGTAATTGTTTGATTTTGAATTAAATTTTTTTAATGTTTTTTTTTTAAAGTTCCAGAATCTATCCCATCCTCCTTCCTCCCTTCCTTCCCCCTTTCTTGAGATGGTAAGCAATCAGATGTAGGTAATACATGTGCGATTGTGCGTAACATTTCCACATTAGTCATTTTGTACAAGAAGACTCAAATGAAAGAAAGTGAAAAAAGTATGCTTCAGTTTGTATCCAAACAGTATCAGTTCCTTCTCTGGAGGCAGATAGTATGCTTCATCATTAGTCTTTTGAGATTGTCTTGGATCATTGTATTGCTGAGAATAGCTAAGTCATTCACAGTTCTTCACTGAACAGTATTGCTATTACTGTGTACAGCGTTCTCCTGGTTCCGTTTACTTCACTTCATTGCATCAGTTCATGTAAGTCTTTCCAGGTTTTTCTGAAATCGTCCTGCTTGTCATTTCTTATAGCATGATAATATTTCATTACGATCATATACCACAGCTTGTTTGGCCATTCCCCAATTGATGGGCATCTCTTTGATTTCCAATTCTTAGCTACCACAAAAAGGGCTGCTATAAATATTTTTGTCCAAAGAGGTACTTTTCCCCCCTTTTTTTTTGGATGTCTTTGGGATATAGACCTAGCAATGGTATTGCTAGATCAAAGGGTATGCACAGTTTTATAGCCCTTTGGGTATAGTTACAAATTGCTCTCCAGAATGGTTGGTTTAATTCACAGCTCCACCAACAGTACATTAGTATCCCAGTTTTCCAACAACTCCAACATCCAACATTTTACTGTTTTGTCATATTAGTCAATCTGATAGGTGTGATGTGGTACCTCAGAGTTGTTTAAATTTGCATTTCTCTGATCAATAGTGATTTTTTCATATGACTATAGAGAGCTTTGATTCTTTGTATGAAAACTGCCTGTTCTTATCCTTTGATGTATCCTTTGACCATTTTATCAACTGGGGAATGACTAGTATTTTTATAAATTTGACTCAGTTGTCTATATATTTGAGAAATGAGTCCTTTATCAGAGATACTTGTTGCAAACCCCCCCCCCCCATTTTCTGCTTTCATTATGATTTTGGTTGCATTGGTTTTGTTTGTGCAAAAACTTTAACATTTTATATCATCAAAATTATCTGTTTTACATTTTGTAATGCTTTCTATCTCTTCTTTGATTCTAAGTTCTTCAATTATCCTTAAGTCTGACAGATAAACTATTCCAATGCTCTCTTTGCTTCTGGTGTCATCCTTTATATGTAAATCATGTACTCATTTTGACTTTTTCTTGGTGTTCATTGTGCAGTGTTGGTTTATATCTAGTTTCTGCCATACTTTTTTCCAGGTTTCCCAGTAGTTTTTGTCAAATAATGAGTTTCTGCTAATTTTTAAAAAAGAAATGTGACAGTTAACAGAAAAACTTGTCTTCATTTTTGCATATTTTCTGGTATTTAGAGGATACCGGTACCAGCACTGATAAGATTTTGCTGAAAATTCAAAGGATAAATGATGTCCTCAGCAGGAGTTAACTCAGGAATACCTATGAAAATCCATTTGGCATCATCCACTAAACTTTTCAGGGTTATGAGATGAGCAGAGTGAGCTTGCTTTTATTTTCAACTGCTTTAGAATACCACACATGAGAGAACAGGTTGACAGGAGGTTTTATTCTGACACAGGAGTGAAGGGAGAAGGATTTCTTGCACACCTGCTCATGGATTGTAGCAGACCACCTGAGCACTGCCATGCCACAAGCTGGCACAACCTAGGAGGTGTATGGCTATGTTATAGCTAAAAACAGGTGTGTGACATGTATGAAACATGTTCATGAGTTTTCTCTGTCATTTTTTCCTTATCTTAGTCCTTTTTTCTCTCTCCTCTCCTTTTTCTTTCCTTCTGCCTCTCTCCCTTTCTCTCTTCTACTCTTTCTTTCTTCTCTTCTCTCCCTTCTCTTTTCTCTCCCCCCTCTGTCTCCCTCTACCTCTTTTTTTCTCCCTTTCCTCTCCTTCTCCCTCTCTCTCTTTAGCTCCTTTTTCTCCATTCTGTATGCTTACTAAGTAGTAGTGGTCTTATGGAGTTACTTGTTCTGTTTAGGTATGTTCTTCAAATATGTCATCCAGAGTATACTATCACAGGACAATATGAATTATGTTTTGATTGATAAAATCTGGCAAAGAATAAAATAGAATGTTTCTCAGAAAAGTACTGTGACATAAGATTGAAGAAAAAGCTACAGAGCTCATTTAGTTGGTTTCAGAGGAGTGGAGAGTAGGGAAGAGACACATGTAGATATAGGTACATTTTTGTATGTCTTCTTTATGTACATGTATATGTGAGCAAAGAGAATGAGACCCTGATTACATACTTAAATATAATACCAGGTGTCAGTCTAAACTAGTAGCTGACAAGATCATCTTATCATTCACTCCTGATTTGGAGTTAACATAGATCCTCAAAATGAGATGGTCCATATTAACATATGCTTGGCAAAGGGGCATCAAGTGTTTTTATTTGAGTACATGTGCTATCTTCTAAGCCTTTTTATTTTTTTAGGTTAATCAGGAAAATTGAGTTAGTTTAAAAAAATTTAGACTACCAGATTATATATGCCTCCCCTCCTACTTTTTCCCTCAGAAATATCTTTGCCAAAAAAAAAAAAAAATGAAACCTCAAACTTTACCCATGGCCCTTTACCAATTTATAGTTCCTACAAAGATCTTTTGCTTAACTAACCATCTCTCATTCTTACTGGGATCCATGTTACATGATACTACTCCCTTTGTCTGCAGACTGGTCATTTAATCTTGAATGAAATGAAAGGCCCAAGGGAGACTTGCAGTTAGCTCCTGTCAACTTGACCTCCTATTTCTATCCTGTTTGGGTCTCCAGACTTCCCGTCTGGGCCAGGCATGCCTTGCTTGTTGGCTTTTAGGTGTTTACCGTGTGACTCTTCAAGTATAAATATTAGAATACTTGCTTTAATATTAAAAAAAAAACTTTTTTTTTTTGGTTGCAACATTTCTCTACTTAAGTAGATAGTGTTCCAGAAAAATCATTACTTATTGCTGACCTTCAGTGTAGTTCCCTTAAGAGAACAGTACTTTTGCAGTCGGACTTTGGTTTGAATCTGAACTCTGTTACCTACTAGAACCTTGTCCTTCTCACTTTCTGGATCTTAGACAGAGTTGGCCTGAATGACCTCTAAACTCCTCTTAGCTCTAAATGGATGATCCTGTGATATTCTCGGAACTTACTTAGGCTGATTCTAAGACCATACACATACAGTCTAATGCTCATCCTGTATTTAAAATCTTTCTAACTTGTTAGGACCTATTAGATTCTGTGTTTGTCTGGTGTGGCCTTTGAAAATCCAAGGTTATCTCTATGCCAGTATGAAGTCTCAGACTTGGACTTTGATGGCGGATGTCATTTATACAGATTATATATTTAGAGCAGGGAGGGACAAGTCTCGTAATTTTAAGGATGAGGAATGAAGGCCTAATAAGGCAGAGCGATTTCACCACAGTGACACAGGAAGTAAGTGACAAAGTTAAGATTTGAACCCAGGTCCTTGGACTCCCAATCCATAGCCTTTTGGATATTGATAGTGCCTCTTGAAATCTACACTTAGTGAATTTAAGTGTCTTATTTTGACCTGTGGCTATTAGTCCTCAGTAAAGTTTGAGAGTACTTGTCCTTACTTTTTCCTTTTCTTGCCTCCTTTTCTTTTCCTGTACTTGCAGAATTCTTCCATGTCTTCTTCTTTTAACTTGGGCTCAATTTAAGGTTGGACTCAATATAAGACTTCCAAGATCCCTAACATTTTCCTATGGTCAGAACCATCAGGATATAGCTTAATTCTTGAAACACATTCTTCCTTTGTGACTGACTTTATACTATTGCTGCATTGGCTCTGATTTAATTTTAATATGTAAGACTTAGAAAAAATGGGTACAAATTGAGATATTTTTCATTCACTTTAACTTTTGGATATTCATGGTGATTTTGAAGCAGGTGTTGGAATTATGTGCTTCTTTCCACTTGTGCAGTCAATGGAAGTCATCATTGTAGGTCTCTAGCAGAATATTGTTCTTCCATGACCAAATTTTTAAGAAATGGTTGTCTCTTGTTTTTTCTTTTCTTTTTACATTTTTAAAAAAATCAGATGAAACATGCTTTCTTTTTCTCAATTAAAATACCTCATCATGTAATGTAGTTATATATCATACTGTTAGCTCACACAGTCTCTTACTTGTCTCAAAATTCCAGATGTCAAGCTTGAAGTGATACATTTTACCATTCAAGTGTCTTGAAGGATTAGAATAAATATGAACCAACATTTCACTACTAGATTATACACTATCTACCATCAAACTAGATTCTTCTCTTCTGTGAATATATGAAGGCTCACTTTTTTTTTCCAGACATACTGGGGTGCAAATGTAAATTTCCATAAAATTTAAATGAGGTGCTTCCTGTAATTAATGAACAATTGTGTCTGCTCTCTGGTCTGCATTGTAATTAACCGTGATCAGGCTTGTTTAGTGATGACACTGTTCCTGTAATAATTTGACAAGCTACTGTGAATTTGCCAGGTTATTAAACAACCTGCAGCATTCACTTATGGAATCACAGGGACAAGTTCAGCGGCTGCTGCTACTTAAGTGCGACATAAGGATGAACCCAAAGCTGCCCATTTAGTATTAGCTATCAAAGCAAATTGTTTTAAAATCTTGTAATTTTGGAGAAGGTAATCAGTTTGGGATGTGTGTGTGTGTGTGTGTGTGTGTGTGTGCATGTGTGTGTATATGTGTGCTCGCATACGTATGGGCCTATCTAGAGGACTTAAAAGCACTTATGTGGCAAACTGTTAAACTAGTGATGATACAAATTAACTGTGTAGGTTGAAAAGATAAATTTGAGGAATTTAAATTTCCAGGTCAGCAAGTTTCTACTACTATTGTTTGCATTAGAGGCAAAATGGAATCTCTCAGGTTTTGTCACCACCCTTAAGTTTGTCAAAACAAACAAACACAAACAAACAAACAAAAAATTGCCCAAACACTACACAAATTGGGCCCAGAATATAAAATCTTTTTTCCTTCCCCGAAACAGCCTAGTGACCTTGTGCTTGGACATAGCTGCTTTGTACCATAGAAACATTTCTGTGGACTGGTAACATTGTATCCGTGGCCACTTTTTTCTTCTTTCCTCTCCTTCAGGTTAAGAACTGTTCAAAACGTTGCTGTCTAGTTACTGTGGTGTCTTTCATTTAGATTCTGTTTATTGACTAAACCACAAGGATCCCTGCCCAAAGTACCAGGCGGTCTTCGCTTGACTGATTTTGATTTTCTAACATCAGCCCTGGGGTTTATTTGAAAAATGTACATACACTGCAGCTTTAACAAGTCAAGTGACTGCATGTTTTTGACCATGGAGTATATCTGAAGATCATTAAATTTAGAAAAAGGAGGGGAGGGATAAGTGTAGTAGTCATTGTACCAGCGTAGTGTATGTGTGACACATGGTTTTTGTCTTTTCATCTTCTGCAAGAGCCAGAAAGTTTCCTGCCGTTCCCTTTCCAGCTATTGACAAATGATTGCCAGATGTGAGATCTTTGCAGTGCTCTCTCCCCTCAGCAAACCTGCAGCGATGGGATATTCGATTCTCCCTTGCCCATTTCATCTCCTTTCCACATCTGCCAGGGACACACAAGCAATACATCCCTACATGAGAGTTTAAAGTTTATTCAGCTCCTTTTTTTCCCCTCAGATAAAGTGTTCAGAGACAACAGAATGAAGACCATATGACTCTCTTCAAACCTCAGTGGTATTAGGAATAAGTTGTTTATTTTAATTATCTGTCTCTCAGTAATTCAACTATTTCATTTTAGTTTTTTTATGCATTGAAAATCTGATTTAACTTTGTGAGTGTTAAGAGTTTTCCTTTGTTGTTAGCCCTGATCCTTCCCCCTAACACCTATAAGAAACTACCTGGGAGATTCAAGAGACTTTCTGGTAAAGCACTTTTAATGAACAGTTGTCAAACTATTAAGCATGGAGTATTTACTGCACATCAGTAGCCATAAGAATTAAAAAGCTATCTTTGAAGGAGGGGAGACTCAACTTGTACAGCTCAGATAGGTCTGTATTTGTGGCCGTTGTCAAAAACAGGTAGGGAAGGAGCATTGATTCTGCCCCGAGCCAGTTTATGAGGAAGAAAGGACACAATTTTAGAGCACCTGAAATTATACTGAAAAGGCCACACATATAATTAGTCGCATGCACAGAAGCCTTTTACATCTGCTTATAGTCTGTATTGATGTTTTTTTTTCCCACCTCAATTTTAAAATATTTTTCAAAATGACCTTATAGCTTGTTGCCTTACTGTAGGGTAGGCTGACACAGGTGGCCTTTTTGTTTTAATATTACACTTTTTGGCAAACTAAAAGGCCCCTCATTCCTGACTAAGATCAGTGATTTTTTTTTAACATTAAAAAAAATCAATAGAATGTCTGCCATATGTGCTCTAGTTGATGGAAATATCTTTCTTTGTGGATAGAGCAGTAGTGCTGGTTTCTTATTTATGAAAGTGTGTGCTTTCTGTATCTACTAGCTGCCTTCTTCTCTGTCTTTGTAAATGCAGAGTTGTTTTTTGTACGAATGTGACAGGAATCCATAAACCCTAATTCCGAATTTAAGAAAGATTGTCAGTTTTGTTACAGTAAGGGTAGAAAAGGGAGAAAGCAAGGGGGCATTGAAGACCTGGGTCATGATGGGAAGAGATGTGCAATCTCTCACCTTTGCCCCCATTCTCTTAAGAAAATAATGAGTTTTGGAGAAGGAAATAAAAACTATTTAAATTTTTTAGAGTTGGTTGGCCAAGAGTTTTCTCTGTGTTTGTATTAGAACCATATAAAATAGGAAATCAAGTAAAAGGAGTACAAAGCACTGACTCAAACCCATTTTAAAAAGCAGTGTTTAAAAAAAACTCTGAAACCCTCCCCCATTTTGCCCCAAACCAGTCCCTAAGAACAAACAAACAAACAAAAAAAAAGTGAAGTAGGTTTCTTTGTTGTTTAACTTTTCTTGAAGACTACTGGCCACAACAATGAATAGTATCAGTGACTTGAAAAACCATGGTAAAAAGTTATTTTGCTTCTTCTAAAACAACAAGGGTAGAAACTACTGTGGTAGGAGCTGAGTTCCTCCGAGTTCTGATCATTTCACGTAATTTGCCCTCGCTAATGCACTTGCTGGTTTCTCATGCCTTCCTGCTTTCCTCACCATGGTTACTCGGGGAGGCAGAGAGGTGCTAAGCAATGGAGGTGTCATCCAGCTTGGGCACCTAGGGAACGTCCTTCAGAGGACGACTTGTCACTAGCCGTCAAAGAAGAGAGTGGCTTTGTGGTCTCTGAACATCTGGCAGCGCTGCACAGGAAGCTGAGGGGGTGTCATTAATTGTGATGAAATAATTTAAACCATCAGGAATAAATGAGGCTGTTAAGCTAAGTTCAGTTTCCATTTGCCGTGCACATGTGTCTGGCAGCCTGTATGCAGTTAAAAAAAAAATTGAATTATATTAGCTCATGAGTAGAAGTGAAACAGATACTATAAATGAAACAAGTTACTGTGTCGTGATGACATTGCATTCAACCACTTCACAGAACTGGAGTTTGTAGGATCAATGTATTGAAAATGGAAAAGGAAAATGAAAATCAATATATTGAAAACATATCAGTATATTGAAAGCATTTTCACTGCATCCCCCATGCCTGGAAGACTCTCCCTTCTTATTCTTACTCTCTTGGCTTATATGTCTTTCTTTCAAGCTTCAGTAAAGGTCCTATTTTCTGTAAGGAACCTTTCCCAGTCTTCCTTAATCCTAGTGCCTCCCCTGAGACCACCCCCCAATTTATTCTGTATCTACCTTCTTTGTACATAGTTATTCACATGCTGGATTTCTGCCATTAGACTGTGGGCTTCTTAAGGGCAGAGACTGTTTTTTTTTTTTCCTTCCTTTCTTTGTATCTTCAGGGTACATAGTAGGTAGTTAAATTCTAGTTGACAGTGAGGTGGATGGAGCCCGGGGCCTGGAATCTGGAGGACATGAATTCAGATACAGCCTCAGACACTTACTAGCTATGTGACCCTGGGCAAGTCACTTAACCTTTGCTTGCCTTGGTTTTCTCAACTGTAAAATGGGGATAATATTAGCATCTACCTCATAGGGTGATTGTAAGGATCAAAGGAGAAGATATTTCCAAAATGCTTAGCACGGTGCCTGGCATGTGGCAGGTGCCATATAAATTTTTATTCCCTTCCACCCTTTCTAATTGACTGACTGACTGGTATGTTGCTTCATTAACTTTTTTTTCTTAAAATCACCCTCACTGGCTTTAAGACATTACAAACAGAAATGGTTTTGCTTTCTTAATATATAAATTCTTATTGGTGGTTAAGGTTTCTGATGTTGAATGAATTAGTTTCATTTACTTGTATAAACGCAAAGAATAGTTGGTAGAATTCATGTTTATTTGGGTGGGTTCTGTGTGTAGAAATAGGTAGCCTGATGTGGGAAGGGCGTGGACTTGGGAATCAGAATACCTGGTTTCTCAGACGCTTGCAAAATAGGTTCATTAAGCTTCAGTTTCTTCATCTGTAAAATGAAGATAAAAATGCATATACTTGCAAGCACTGAACACTGCAGTAAAGTGTATGATGCTATATTCATGTAATTGTGGGGAGCTCTTGATCCATGGCCTCATTTTTTCAAGGTTCCAGGAGGAATGTACTAAATTATTATTCTTGTACTGGCAACAACCTTGCAACATAACTGCTGTGGATATACTACACAGGATAATACTGCATGATTTGATAACAGTTAAAGAACTGTTTTGCAGTGCAGGTGACTAATAAATGTTTGTTGAATTGAATTAGCTTGTTGTGTTGAAGAGGATTTTCCTTTTTTTTTTTTTTTCCAGGGAAGGGGAAGGAGAGCAGTTTCTACTATACATAGTTCTGAACTACAGAAACTATCCAGAAAACATACATTTTATTTAAAAAGAAAAAACAACAACCCAACAAAAGACTTAGAGCAATGAAATACATGTTGATTTCAAGAGGTAACCCTCAGACCTCATGGAAACAGGCAGCATTAATCTCTCAACAAAGAAAGAGGCTTTCTTGGAGTATTTGAATGTCAAAGGGACTTGGAGGTGTTAGGTAGTAAATTGACCAACACCTCTAAAGTTCCAAAGTAAATTTCTAAAATGTAAGTCATTCATTTACACATGTGTAAACTCTTTAGAATCCCTTGGGAAAATAAACTTTTATTTCAAAAATAAACTTTGAAGTTTGAAATTAAAAGCAGACAAACTGCTTCTTAGTGTAGAAAGGATTAGTTGGATAGTTGATCACCTTGTCAAATGACCATGATGGCAGGTGATAGCATACCCTAATGTCTGTGACCCAAGTGAACTGCTTACTACTGGTCATGAGGAAAGTAGTGCCCCCAACAAAGATAAATAGTTCAGTGTCTTCTGGACATATTTCTGTCTTCCAACCCTCCTCCTATTTTTCATTTTTTCATTTCTTTGTTCACTTTCCCCCCATATTTGTTTTTCTGCCATTTTCTTTTCTCTTTTATCTTGGTGTCCTCTTTTTATTTCTCTGTTCCATTCCATCTTATTCTACATTCTCTTTTATCAGTTTATATGTTAGCTTACCATAATGTTGAAATTAAGTATATTTCCAGTTTTTAAAGTTTTTCAATAATAATTCATAGCTTCATGTTATTAATTTAGAAAATATATGTTTTTATCTCATCTAGTCAAGCAGCAGCCACGAAAAACATACCATCATTCCATTAATTAAAAAGTATTTATTGTGTTTCTTTCGAATTACTTGAATTTCTTGCAGGGTGTTAGCAGGAGTCATGCAGAATGTTTGTTAATGTGGACATAGAAGGGAAAATAGCTAGTAGTTCCTAACCCAGAGAATCAGATTCTTCTTCCTCAGCATCTTACCCCTGATAATAAGCAGTGATCTTATCACTGTGTTCCCATCTATTGGAGCTCAGTTTAGAGATGGAATTCTTAGCTGCCAAGAATCATACAACAAAGCAAACATTTATTAATCACTAATTGTATGGAGCACTATTCTAGACATCTAGGTGGTCAGGAAGTCTGAAGTGAGGAAGACTTGAATTCAAGTCCTCTCTGACACATACTAGTTGTGTGACCCTAGGGAAGTCACTTAACCTCTGCCTGAATCACTTTTCTGATCTGTACAATGGGGATAATACCACCTACTACTTAGGAAATGAAATAATAGTTGTAAAGAGCTTTGCAAATCTTAAAGCTCTGTATAAATGCTTGCTATTATTAGGGGAGAGACACATAGTTTAGATAGGCAAGATTTTTCCTTTCAAGGAGACTGTTGTTTATCACATTCTTCTGTGTAATATTCTTATTATTTCCTAGTGACAAAGAAGTAATGATGGGAAGGCTTGACTTTCTGACTGTCTGCATGTATTGACTGTTCATTTGTTTTAATTACCAGAAATATAGAATAAAAATGTTACATTGTGATGAGTTAAAAAAACTGGTAGAAGTTCATGAATCCAAGTGTACTTTACTTTGCATGCATGCATACACACAGTATGTATATTTAAGGAAATTTAGTTTGATCATTTAGAAATATAAGTGAATATTTAAAATGTATTGCATTACAAAGGGTTATAGATAACAGAGGAAACTAAATTCACGAGTGAAGACTAAGCAGTGAAGTGGGCCTTTTCTTAGAACTACTAGATGTCCAAGAAGCTGGGTGCTCTCTATCTTCAAGATCTTTCATCTTTCTAACATACTTTTCATACGGTTATTTTTGGTGCTGTCTACAAGACAAAAAAAACCCCAAAAACCCAACCCCTCAAGTGTTTAGGGTTTTTTCTTATGAGTGCTAGATAATTTGTAATAGTAACTGATATTTAAGGTTTACAAAGTTCTTGCCCCCTGACAACTCCATAAGGAAGAGTGCAAGTAGTATTGGCCTCATTTTATAGATAGGGAAACTCAGGTTCAGAGAGACTCTGTGACTTGCCAGGCTCACACAGTGTCTGAGCGAGTAGTCAAATCCAGGTTTCCTGACTCTCAACTATAGTGCCATGCCTTGCTATCCTGCTTATGATTTTTCAGATATAAACAACTTGTGATTTAAGGACATTAGACTTTTGAACAGACAATACATACTTTGAGTCTTTAACAATAGAATCCTTAAACTATATTCCCTTGTTCAACATCCTGTAGATTTTGCATAAATGAAGGTCACTTGCCATACCCTCTTTGTTTTAAATTGGGGGCAAGGGAATCGTTGTCTGTTGATTTCCCTCCCCCCCACCCCACAACCTCAGAGCAGGACAACTGCTTGTTATTTCTCAATTTAGAACACTTGAGTGAATGACCTCTTATAAAAATGTGGAGTGAAGACATCTACCTACCCCTCCTTGATTTCTTCATTTATAAAATAATGTTTGGGGTAAGAGAGAGAAAGAATTGGATCTCTATCAAGTTTTCTTTAGCTCCAACAAATTGTATGCGTGTATCCCATGTGGTCCAAAGAATTTTTTTTTTTAAATCATAGAACATTAGCTACAGACGAAATCATTGAGATTTTTTTTTTCAAAACCTCCTTGTTTTTCAGGTAAGGAAGGAAACAGAAACTTGTAGAGCAGAAATGTCTTACCCAAGATCAGGTAATATTGATAACTGAGTAACAGTAAAGCTAGGATTATGATCAGATCTCCTGACTCTGAAGCCAGTCTTTTGTATCATAAGATTATATTCTCATACATTTCCCACAGAACATCCCCCTGAAGAAACCTATAAAACTTCTAAGAACATCTTGTAACTCATATTTTCCTTTAGTATTGAAAGTTATTTTACTAAAATGTCACTTTATGAATGGGTGTGACCCTAGTGCTCAGGAGTGAATGCTAATTAGGAATGAGGAGAGAGCCTTTTTTAGCCCTGAAGAAGAGGCATTTAGAGGGTCTTAAGAAGAAATGACATAGCAGTCCTTAAGCCCTCACTTTGATTACTTCAGTATTATAGTAATTGGTCCATGATCTATTTGATAGGATTACTCATTCCAGTGATATGTATTGTAGCCCATTCATACTTTCTCATCCTGTGTGATTCTTAACCAGGTCGTCATGGGTCCACCACAGGGAATCTACCACAATTTATTGGACTTACAGATCAATGAATGTTTCTCTGGTACTCATGCAACACTTGGGCCATACATATCTTATACCTTGTTCTCTTCTCTCATACTCTCACTTATCTTTTTACTGTTCAATTCTATCCACCTGTAGTGGACAGTTACATTTCTCTGAGATAGATGTATTGATGGACTAAATCAGTTGACTGCCCAACTTATTACTCATTATAGCATGATCAATAGGCATCATTCTTTTCCTTTTGTTTTGTTTTCTTTTTATTTTGTAGACTTTGTTTCCCCGTATTACCCAGGCTAGAAGTACAGCTTTGGCTCACTGCCTGATTCCAATACTGATCAACACAGAAGCTTTAAATTATTTCAATAGGCAGCCTTGTGGCCCTCTTCTCTTAGGAACTCAGCAAATTGGTGCCAGACTTAATAAAGATGACTGATGGACTTTAGCCCTCCTAGGGAATACAGTTATAGGCTACCACACCCAATCACAATAAGCACTCTTCATCCACTTGGTTTTTCCTTAGTTGATTATTAATAACTTCTATGAGTCCTTGTGTGTTTCATTTAAAAGTCTTTGTATTTTCCTTGGCCTTTAGGCCTAGAAAAACTGTTTTATGCTTATACTCTCCAAATACATTTGCTTTAACCTAGTTCTCCTTTTTTTTTTCATGCTTCCTTTCATGTTAATAATCAAAGGTTCAACAAACCAGTTTGTGTCTGTTGCATCTTTTGAATAATCTTATATGATTTAAACATTTACATAGGAGACACCTCGTGGGAAGAGAGACTGTAAGACTGCATTTTGTTCTACCAAATCAGAAACTTTTTGTAGAAAACAAATAATAAACAGTGGTATTGTATATTCTTTCAGTGAGTTGTGTAATTGTGAAGGTGTGGTTTGGTGTAAATACCATCTGTGAATGCTTACCTGTTTGATTCTCAAATTTTCGTTCAGTTTACTCACCATAAATGTTTAGACTATTTTTTTGTTTGTTTTGTAAAGGTAAGAGAGTTGGTATATGATTTATGATAATTTTTTGGTACATTTAATGGCTTTTTTTTCAATCTTAGTGCCATGTATATATTTTTCCCAATCAATAAGTAGATATATATATATATATATATATATATTTGAAGCATGTATGTATGTATATGTATGTGAGTAGAGGGTGTCCTCAAAATTGTCTTGTCTTCCAGTACGAGACCACCAGCATTTTCTCATGTGGGTCCAATGTTCAAGTGGTGCTAAGTGCTGATTTGTGGTGATGTTTACATTTTATAGAGCCCATCATTGTAGTAATTGGTTATTTACTCCAAAGCTGACACCTCCTGTTTTTAAATGTTTGAGGAGTAAAACAGTATTGTTTATGGGGTATGCCATGGTTGGCTTCAGAAAGAAAATGTTATTAAAGACTTTTTGCTGTGAAGAAACTTCTGATAATACACAAGTATTATTTGTAGTGTTCAGTAAGTGCCGACTGGGGATGTGTTACTTAGTTGATACCATGTTGGTTTTGCAGTTAGGAAGAACAGAGTTCAAATCCTACCTCACACACTCACTGTGTGACTTTAGGATGTCATTTAACCACTCTGAGCCCCAGGCTGCTCTCTAAGTTATAGAGAGGTCACATCTCTGTACTCCTTCTGGGAATTCATTCCCCCACTATAGAAACCACATTTTACTTATTGATATGCTGATCTGGCTATATAAAGCATAGGGACAGATATAATGACATCATTTTCACTGAAAACATCTTTAAGTGCTTTGAGAGACATGTTTCTGAATTTGTATGCTATGAAAGTAAGCCTAAACAGATCTCCTAAACTCCTGCCTTCTAGGAGTTTATGATCTAAAAAAAGATATATATTAACATATTAGGGACCTATAAGTAAACATCTCTCAAATAGTTAGAGAGAAAGGAAGTTTTTATATCATGTATGAGTTAAATCCCTCATTTTCTTACTTGGGCAAATTCTTTAGTCTTACAAGCCGGATGTAAAGTGACAGATTTCAAGGAATCCAGAATGGGCCCAGAAGAAATTTTTGTGTCTTCTTTTGTTGTTGTTCAATCATTTTTCAATTGTGTCTGACTCTGTGTGACCCCATTTGGGGTTTTCTCGGCAAAGATGCTGGAGTGGTTTGCTGCTTCCTTCTCTGGTTCATTTTACAGATGAGGAAACTGAGGCAAACAGGATTAAGTGACTTGCTCAGGATCACAGAACTAGTAAATATTTGAGGCTGGATTTGAACTGAAGTCTTATTGACTCCAAGGCCAAAGCTCTGTCCACTGCTTCATCTAGCTGTCGCTGAGTCTTTAGGTTTGAAGAAGTGTTAACACTAATAAGCGTGTTATGATATGCCTGTTTTTGGTTCCCCCCTTTTTGTGTGTGTGGAAAACTGCAGAATGAATGTATTTCAAAGTTTATGTTCTTGATACCGAGGAATTAGGAGATTCTTTTCCTTTTATCATTTCAGGCATGATTCCTTTTCTCATTGTGTTAAATTTTAAGTACTTTGCACTTAGTGTTCTGAATTGACTTTAAAAGTGACTTTTAAAAAGGAATCCTTCTTTTCTTTCTCCCCTCATCATTCTGTGCATTCAAGTCAACAAACATCTATTAAAATATTTCTACTTGTAAAACAGTGCATTGAGTCTGAGACATAGAAAGTTTAGCTGAGCACAACTCTGTCCTCACAACTCATCTGTCATAACTCATTTTATATATATAGCACTTCAAGTTTTACAAAGTGCTTTCTTCACAGAGACTCTGAGATAGCCAGGGCAAATAATAGCATCCTCATTTTACCCGTAGTGATCTAACTAGCAAATTTTGGAGTCATTGTTTGAAAACAGATCTCCCAACTCCCAGCTCCCACTACTCTGAACTATTTCTTATGGAATTTATTATCTAGTAGGTGATAAGATGAAGTTTTAATGCCCAGTAATAGACTTTAGAGCTTGAAGAGAGCCTAGCAGCATAGAATTTGAGCTGAAAGGTCTTAGAGATATTCTATCTAGAGATGTCAAACTTGCCAGCCTCTGCGAGATAAGTAAGTGCTGCCTGAACTACATTAAAAATGTAATTGGGAAATATTTAACAAAATAAATAAAAATGCAATAGAACATAATGTTAATTTGTGGTTTTCTAAGTCAATATGTGGCCCACAGGAATCCATTTCTATTTAAGTTAGAGAAGGCTAATACAGTCTACTGCCATCATTTTACATATGATAAAACTGAGGTAGACAGAGGTTAAGTGACTTGCCCATGGTCACACAGGAGATAATTAAGAGAGTTGAAGTCTTCTGACTTAGGTCTGGTTTTCCCCTCACTATACCATGTGTTCTTTCTCTACCTGAGAAGTGCAAAATGAAGTTCTTTATAAGGCTTTTGGGAAAATGAGAATTATCCATGGGGAGATCAGGGAAGGCTTCATAAGGGAGGTAGCTTTTGAGATGGTTTTAAAAATGAAGATTAGTTATACTGTAGGCAAATAAGGGGAAGGGAGTCATTCCAATAACAGGAAATAGTATTAGCCAAAAGCACAGAGACAGGAAAATATAGGACTTGATGGAGGTGGGGAGGTGGAGGTGGGGTGGGTAGCCAGAGAGGTAAGTTTGGTTGGCCCACACAGTGGACCTTAGCGGCCCAATCCTTCTTATTTTACAGTTGAGAATACTAAGGCTTGGAGAGGTTTCCTAAGGTCACCATAGGTAAGTAGTTGTAGACCCAGAATCTGAACCTAGGTCCTCTAGGACCTCTAACTCCCACTTAGCATGCCTTTTTGTACCCTGTTGCCTAGAAAGGGTAGAAAGTCAGTCTTATTACATTGTGGAGGACCTTGAATGAAAATCCTAAGGAGGTGAACTTTACTGATTTTTAGAGGTAAGGAGCTTTTTGAGCAGAGGCCTTATCTCACTTGATCCATGCAAAAAGATTAGTTAGGCAGCTATATGGAAGGATGGTTTGAAGATAGGGAGAGAGTGGAGTCTGGAATGCTGGTTTTCCAAAGCTTCATTGCTGAGGGGGATCTTTTATTGCCAAGTTGCCAGAAATGGAATTAAAAAACAAACACAAGGTTCCCTGGTTGATATTGTTTGGAGTATACAGCAGGATGCCAATATAGTAATGGGATTACTGTGAAAGGGTTTGACCTGCTTCTGATAGTGAGTGGAGACTTAGGTGTTAATTTTGAAACTTCAGAATGATTGTCTCTTGTTGAAATTCTTATATAAAACTTTACTAGCTGACTTGTTTCTACTGAAATAAATGGGAACCAGCTATGGTGATCTTTGAAAAATAGAAACTTTTTTTTTCTAAAAATTTCTCCTTGCTACAGCTGTAATGCAAAAATATTTTAACTATCAGAAAATGTTGAGGCAAAATTTGAACTCATCTAAAAGTTCAAGCCATAAAAGACCCATGCCCACCCTAATGGAGGTGTCTCTGGATGTCAATTAAAACATTTGCATACATAAATTAATTTGGAAAGCAGCCCTTGATATAAATCAAACTTCTTTGGTACACTGATGTGAAATGAGCATTGTTTGTTAGATTATCTTGTTATTTAATCTCTCCTATGTAAACCTGGCTGGCTAGTATTATGAAGTAATAACACAATTAATGTGATGATGGGGTAGTTATTCTTGGTACAGGCCTGATCCTGCAGGTCTTCCTTAACTTGACTGGGATTTATGTACATAAAGGACTGCAAGATCTGGAAATTTTAATTAGCAAGGACTTGGGCAGGATTTTTCCCCCAAGTTGTTTTCCATAGCTCAGGTTATTCCTTGGATTTTTATTCTTTCTAAATCATTCATCTGCAGACCCACAAAGAACAAATTGCTTTTAAAAGATATTATTTTATCAAAACCGGGCAAAGTTCATTAGAAGAACTACCTGCTGTCTTCTCCCTATATTGTGCTATGCTACTGTGTTCCAATTAGAAAGAAAGCTTTATTTATACATGAAGCTATTAGGAATTCCTAGAATAAACAATGAATGTTTCCTTTGATGTGCAAAGGAATTCTGTTTACCACTATTAGTCACATAAATCCATGTCTAAAACATGGCAAAAACAAAACAAAAAAAACCCATCCGTTATCTCTGGTGTGAATTGGAAGACTGTCTTGTCATTTAGGCAGTGAACAGAAAACAGAACTTC
The DNA here is from genome assembly GCF_900497805.2 of Vombatus ursinus. Taxonomy (NCBI): domain Eukaryota; kingdom Metazoa; phylum Chordata; class Mammalia; order Diprotodontia; family Vombatidae; genus Vombatus; species Vombatus ursinus. The sequence continues at coordinate 12,995,040 of NW_020954548.1, forward strand.
TTTCTAACAGCATCACAGAGAAGCAAGTTTCTCTGCCATTTATTTCAGAATCTCTTTGGTTTAGGTTTAAGATTTTGAGAAATTAATATTAAAGTGGGGAGGTAAAGCATGTAAATTTATAGGAAAAGGAAAATAATAATATATTTGCTAAATCAAGAACTGTGCATTTGACCCTACCCTTGCACATGGATTGATTTATTATTTGATGAATTTTTTTCTTTGTTAACTGAGTTTGAGCTCTCTGTGCAGTATTATTGTTAATGTACTGTAGAAAACAAACAAACAAACATGTCATTCCTTCCTGAGTATTATTTTTATGAATGGAAGCTGATATATGCTCAGTGCCTGGCATTTCTTGTTTCATGCTTAAAGGAAGAGTGAACTGACTTCAAGTTTTCCTAAATGGTTTAAAAAAAAAAAAGTATGTGCTTACTGTTCACTGTCTGTACAGCATAACTGTGAAAGTGACACAATGAAATGCTTGTTTGTAATTAATTTCAAGCTAAGAAGTTTTAATTGGTTGGCTCCATGTTGGCTCATAGTTGATTCGAAACATCATCAGTTTGATAAATTAGATATTCAGATGTATTATTTTAATGATGATTGTCTTTTCCCTAAGATGAGTGCCACAGAAGGGCTCCCTGTTTCAATAGTGGTTATCTGTGATACTGTAGCAACATTCCTGGATGTTAGCAGAGTATGTATTTTTTTCTGTGGTTTTGTGAATCAGTAACCACTAAAAGATCTCAGACAAATCACCCATGAATGATTTGTTCAGAGTTTGCTTAATGAGAGAACTGTGGCGTAAGACTACATCACAATAAGTACGATGATACATTTTCAGTGTTTTGTTTGGCTCTTGACTCTTATTACTCAACTTGTAGTTTTACAGTCACAGTTGAAATATGTAGATGTATTTGATTGAATTTTGGTCCATTTCCTGGAAACCTTTCAGGCCAACACTTGTCAAATCAGTATTCAAATTAGGGGAGATATTGACTGCAGCTAAGATTTGTAGTAGAAGATTGCCTTATCAGGCTGAAGCTGTAACTAACAATGGACCAGAATGCTCTGTGCCACATGCTGAGGGCATTATTGCTCACCAGAGGCTGCTTTTTAGAACCAACAGGAAGCAGTTTTCAAAGAGCTGAAGCAACAGTTTCAAGATACATGTCCTGTTTCTAACTGGGAGTGATGCACATGACCATGGCAGAAGGGGAACTCTGGAATATAATTTGGCTGCCCTGATTTAGCCTCTTCCCCAAGCCAGAAGACTTTCATGGGTAGAATGGTGAAGGAGAATCTGATTTAAAAAAAATATTAAGTGGAGTACAAGTTCAATATGAATTAATAGCTTGAAATGATAGGCCAAGAGAGCTGTTATCATTTTATGCTATGTTAGAGTAGAGAAAGTATCATAGGCAGTAATAGGTTTGCTGTGTTCTGATCAGGTCAGACCTCATCCAGGGTGTTGTATTTTGCCCTGGGTGCCACTTTTGAGGAAGGACGTTGATTAACTGAAGAATCTGCAGGAGTTAGATGAGGATGGCAAAGGGCCTTGAGATGCAATATGAGGATGAGGTGAGAAAATCCTTGTTCATGAGTGTGCTGCACTAAATGACCTCTGAGATAGTCTATTTTTGTGTTCCTGTGATTCTGAATGAAGAAAATTTTCCAAGCAAGAAATGGTTCGCTAAGTTTATTTCTCCCTGTCTCCGCCCCTCCGCCCCACACCTTTTTTCCTCCATGATAGATGCTGTGTCTTCTGGTTATGTTATCTTACTTTAGTGGAGTCAAAAGAAGAATACATCTTTTTTCTGTTTTACTACTTCTTCCACCTCTCCTCTTTTCATATTAGATAACTATATATACATTCAACTTCAGTGTATCTCTGATCTCATCAATGTATTCCTTCTGGTAGTACAGATCTCAGCCCACCCATACCATTTCATCAGTTGCAACTTTTGTCCATTTCATAATGTAAATATGGGGTGCCTTCCTCTAGTTCTCCTTTTATGTTAGTTGTATATCTATCTACTCTTCCTACATGATGAGTTAACCTCCTCCTCTGGCTACATATCTCTTTTAAAATTTCTTTCTGGATACAATTTATCATTGGTAATATTCTACAGCTTAGTTATACCTTTTATACTCCTCTACATTGTCCTTTGGGAGGTCTTCCAGTTTTAAATCTTTGGAGACTGATATTCAGCGATTTGCAGCCAGATAGCCTCATCATAATGATATATATATATATATATGTTTTTTTTTGGGGGGGGTGAGGCAATTGAGGTTAAGTGACTTGTCCAGGATCACACAGCTATTATGTATCAAGTGTCTGAGGCCAGATTTGAACTGAAGTCCTCTTGACTCTAAGGCCAGAGCTCTATCGACCGTGCCCACCTACCTGCCCCTCTAATATTGTTTTTTAAAAGAATTTTTATTTGTTTCAGGAGAAAACTTGGGGTTCTTAAAAGTGCTATTTTGTTTTTATTGTTCATTTGTTTCAGTCGTGTCTGACTCTTTGTGACCCTATTTGGGATAGTCATTGGCAAAGATACTAGAGTGATTGGCCATTTCCTTCTCCAGCTCATTTTACAGATGAGGAAACTGAGGCAAACCAAGTTAAGTGACTTTCTCAGGGTCACACAGCTAGTAAGTATCTGAGGCCAGATTTGAACTCATGAAGATGAGACTTTCTGACTTCAAGTCTGGTGTTCTTATTTATTGGCCACCTAGCTGCCTATATGCTTTGCTAATCACAATCTATACCTCTCTTCTCTTCCTATTCATTTCTTCACTGAACTCATTCTCTTCATTCAAAATTCGTATACTTCATTGTCTGATCCCTTGCCACATCCTGTAATCAGAAGGAATTTGAGAGTTGGAAGGGTCCTCAGCAGCCATTTATTTGCTCCGTACCTTAAAGGAATCCATGCTATAACATTTCTTACAAGTGGCTTAGACAGCTTCTGCTTGAAGACATTCAGGGAGGGGAACTCAACAGTCTGGTAAACAGGCATTCTTCATCTAATTGGTTTTTCCTATGTAGGTAGCCACAACAAATTCTTTTGAATTATTATGGATCTAATTCAGTGTTCCCATACTTGATGAAATCGTTCAGTATTGTCTACAGAGAGAAGCACTTGTATAATCTCACCATTTATAGGGAGTCCCTCTTCTATTTGCACTGCGATGGCCTCCTTGACAGTGCTTTGTCAGACATAAATCTGCCTATTTTATGCCTTGCTAGACATTATAGTCCGAGAGTTGTTGAACAGAGTAATCCGTTGTTGAATTTGTCAAGAAATCCTTATGATCTTAAGATATGCAAGAAAAACATCTTGTTGGAGGCAAAACTTTAATGAGGCATTTTGCTCAGGTGAAGCAAATATTGAATCAAATACTGAATTCACCCAGTATTTAATAAATCTTTGTTAAAAGTTTGCTGTATTCAGAGCACAAAGATATATAAAATATGGTCCTCTGTTCATGCTTTCTTCCTTTGCACCAAAGGTCTTCAAATATTAGTGTTTTCTGTATATCTCCAAAGATATCTTTTGGGGACAGCACAGACTTAGAGTTAGGAATTATCTATTTTAACACCTCCTTTTGAATTTAAGGAAACTTAAACCTAAAAAAGTAAAGTAACTTTCCTCAAGTCACTTGGAAAATATGTAACAAAGGTAATACTCAAATCCAAGACTTTGGACTCCAAATCCAATAGTCATTCTTCTTTTCATGCTGTCATGGAGAATTGTTCTGGATCTTTCTTCAGTTTTTCTCATCTGTAAAATGAAAAGCTACAGATCTCGTAATGTCTGCAGTTCCTTCCAGCTTTAGTATTTAGAGTCTCAAGTTAGCTAGAAATCTTTGTGATATTGTCTGGGAGCAGATAACATGGATATGGCCTCAAAGGTCCCTGATTCTCTAGTTTTCCCAACAATTTTTTTTAACCAAATGCTGAATTCTTATCCCAAAACTTAAAATTTGTCAAATATAAGATTAATATAATCATTTACTACGGTATATTACATATCTACTCTCTTCCACTGAGCCACCTTTCTATTTCTTGGCCAGTACCAGATAGTTTTGATAATTACTGCTTTATAATAAGTTTAAAATCTAGTACTGCTAGAGCTCCCTCCTTTACGTTTTTTTCATTAATTCCTTTGATATTCTTGACCTTTTGTTCTTCCAAAGGAATTATTTTTTCTAGAATGAAATAATGAAATAATTTTTTGATAACTTAATTGGGATGACACTGAATAGATTAGTTTAGGTAGAATTGTCATTTTTATTACATTGGCTCAGCCTACCCATGAACAATTAATATTTCTCTGATTATTTAAATCTGACTCTATTTGTGTAAAAAGTGTTTTGTAAGTATGTTCATCTAGTTTCTGGGTTTGTCTTGGCAGGTGAAGGTCCCTAATTCTCGAAAAAAACTTTTTAATTTATTTAGACAGAAGTACTAGAGGATAGAATTTTCACTTTAAAAAGTAAATCATAACTGAATCATGAATATTATGGTTCTTCAAAAATTCATTTGTAATTTCCAATTGCTAAAGTTGTAGGAAAGGGAAAAGATCTTTTCTTTTACAAACTTTTTTGTCTTACAACAGAGTAAATATTATCCAGCTGCCCCCTGAAGAGGTAGTGGTTGGTAGTCTAAAGAAAGTGTTAAAACACAAATACTTTGATGTAGCTCTGGGTAACACTGTCTGCTACTCAGACTTGTTGGCTCCAGAAATAGAAGAGGCTTGCTTTGGACCAGGGGCCATTTTGTATTTTTTGTGATTCATCATGGGTAAAGAATTCTTCCTCTAAGGGACCATGTACTGGTGATGAGGAATAGTTCTTCTGTGCTTGTTATACTTTATTGTAGGGATTGGTCTTTTAAACCTCTCCAGAAAGATAATATCTGCCAGAGCTCATAGTTAGCTGGCATAACCTTTAAGAACCCAGGGTCATCTCTGTCCTGCTATGAGGCAAAGTGCAGGCCCTGAAAATTCTCCGCCTTTACACTTCTTTGACGTCTAGCATCAATGAATCCCTGAAGGTGTAAGATATTTTCTACAACTTCTGAAATATGCCATCTTCTAAGGAAAGCAGATGAGTAGAGGAGCAGGGGTTGAAATACAATTATACATCTTCTTTTCCTTGTGGTTATCTCTTCTTATTAGATCCATAGCAGAAAAATTACAAGGTAACTATCTAGGATCATGCGGATGAAACAACATCAAAGTTTAGGGCTTTCTGTCTTTAGGTGCATATGAGTTCTCTGGCAAGTTGTGTTATTGTATTCTTCTATGAATGAATGAACTGGTTTAAGCTGATTCTTATCTTTTTCTTTCTTTCTTTTCCTTCCTTTATCTTCCCCCTCCTTCTCCCTGTTGTCCTTCCCTAGTTAAGGAAGGTTAAGGTGCTTATTAAGCTAAGTATATTCTAGGTATAGGAAATATATAGCCTACAGGACTGATTCTCCTAAGGTGGTGGGCATATGGAGGGAAAGACTGTAAAGAAAAAAGATTCTACCATGGAAACAGCAGTCTGTATAAATCCTAGCCCAGTTAGACCAGTGCTAGAATGAGTAGGTCTCTAGGACACACCTGTGTTTTATTCATTTGGTCTGGTTTCTCGGGAAGAAAAAGAAATTCCATTTTGAGAATTTCTCTTTGACTAAGGGAGTCCTGTATTCTGTGATCTGGGGTTAAAGATGCCTATGTACCTTAGAGGCAAAATGCAATCTTAACGGTATGATAAGATACACCATCTAGAGATGGGGATTTTTAGATTATAGGAAAAGCAACTGCCTTTGTGGGTTCTTCGGGAGCAATTTTCTGTCTTGTGGTTGGTCACTTTCAACTCATGGCAATAACTTTCCATTATAACCCTCCCAACTCCAATCAATATGTGCAATATTATGCAACTCATAGTTACATTATAACCAAAATATGTCAAATGTGGTTTCTGAGTGGCTGATTTACAGTAAGTCTTCCTGAGTCCCCAATGTGGATATGATGACTAATTTGAACTCTCATAGACTGGAGCATTTTTCTTGATATGAAAATTGTGGAAGGGTTAGAGAGATAGTAATGCAGTAAAAACCACTGTGTCAACTTATTCACACACAGATTGATCCATTGTCATCTCCTTTGCATCTACATGGTTTGTTGTGAATTATCAGCTCACCCCGGGAGAGATGTGCTACGAATTCTAATAACTTAAAATCTGAGAATCTATTAAAACCATATTTGTAGTTCAAAAAAATTGATATTTACTGGGCAGTGCGCCCAACAAGAGAAAGTCAACGAGATTATACACTTATCCTAAGTAACAGCAACAGCTCTGCCAATGCTTCATTTGAAAGAATATAGCAGATCCAAATTATACATCATGGTAGTGGAAGACATGAAAAGAATACAATATATCAAAATTAGAACCCATTTCAAACCATGAAACAAAGAAAGATTTCATAATGGTTACAATAATGTTTCAAGATGTGATGTTACCATATGTACACTGAATCATTTAAATTCTGTTTTAAATATAAAAGTATTACATATACACTCATCTCTCAATTATCCATGTTAATGGTATGGAAACTGGAATAGATAATCAAAAAATCATTACATTTGCACTGGAAAGATTTTGAACAAACATATGTGAATATGGATGTGTGCGATAGGCTGGCAATTCACAACACTTAAAACCACTATTGAAAACATATTGTGACTTTGAGAATCTAGAATGTTGTGTAGTTTTCTTTTTCTGAAACCATTCTCAGGATCTGAAGTAAGGGGATACCCAGCATCGCCTTTTAGACACTAACAACGCAGATGGGCCACCTTTTCTTTTTCAACTTGTGATAATGATAGCTCATAATTGATTAGAGGAGGCAATTAAGTATTTTGGTTTGAAAGGTCTCATGTTGCCCTGTACACTCTAGGCATATTGAAGGTAAAAGAAGGGTTAGTAAAAGTTGTTGTCTAAAGATTTATATACTACTTTTCTTGATTGTGTCACTAAGATTTTAAGAGCAGGTTTACCCAAACTATGGATACTGAAAATTGACCTTTTGTGCTGGGAAACAGTATTTCAGTGACTCTTGGAAAATAAAGAAAAAGCCCTACACTTGGTCTTTTTTTTTAAGGTAAACCATTTATTGATTCCTCTTATTTTAACATCACTTCCATTCCTAAACAGATTCCTTTTCTACTTCCCTACTCATTGAACTATCCCTTGTAACAAAGATTTAAAAAGGAGTTCAGCAAAACCAAACAACACAACAACTATGCCAAGTCCAGACTCTTATTTGTAATTAACGAATTTTCTGTAGGCTCACAGTTGGCTAACTGATTTGGGTAAAACATTACCACTTAAGTTCAGATTCTATTTAGTTGACCTACCATTCTAAGAGTTAGTCAGCTATTTAATAAATATATTGCGTAATTACAAAGAGATAAACTTTGGTCAAAGATGGTATTTGATCAACTCTAGTGGAAAAACAACTCTATAACATACATCTATTGACTAGTAGTAATAAGACTAAAATATGTCCTTTACATCATCTCTCTATTTGTCAGCTTAGTATATATCTATATCTGTCTGTCTATCTATCTATCTATCTATCTAAAATTCAGGGCTTGTTTTGGGGCCATATTGGAAATAAAATTCTAAGAATATGCATTGTTCGTCTTATGCATTTTCAGATCCAAAGAGTACTATAAGATGATAGAACAAGAAAAAAAAAAAAACTAACAGTGACTGATAGAGGAAAAAAAAGAAAGGAAGAAGTTGAAAGTAGCTGACGGTTTATATTTCTTCAGAAGACTTCTTAGCAGATAACTGTGGAATGTAGCTATGGTTTGCATTTTAGGACATTAGCAGGAATCAGCCAGTTGGTGCAGGAGTTAGGAATGAAGGCCACAGATAGATGAGAGTTTTAATCTCAGTAGGCATGGATAATGTCAAGAATAGTGCAGTGAATTGCCGATACTGTTTTTTTTTTCTAATTTATTAATTTATTTTAGAATCAGTCAGAAACTATGTATGTACAAAATGTAGAGTTGTTTTTTTTTTCCCCTGCTGGAAGAATAGTTGAAGAGAGTAAAGGAACACTTCTTTGTTTTTTCACGAGAAGGAAGAATAGTTTCAAGAAGATGAAGAAGAAATAGGTGCTTGAGGAGGCAAAGTAGAATCTGAGTAGTATAAGCCTGAAAAAGAGTAGAAGAGGAAGAGTATGGGAAGAAGGAACATTCAATCATTGAAAATGTTTAATATGTTTGAGTCTCTTCCCCTTGAGGGTAAAGGATAGAACTGGGTTTTTTTTTTTTTTGGTGAGGCAATTGGGGTTAAGTGACTTGCCCAGAGTCACATAGCTTAATAGTAAGTGTTATGTGTCTGAGGCCAGATTTAAACTCAGGTCTTCCTGACTCCAGGGCCAGAGCTCTATCCACTGCACCACCTAGCTGCCCCTTAGAACTGGATTTCTTAAGAAGAAAACACAACCTTCCTTCTTTCACAAAGTTATGGGAATGGCCTACAGGTGCAAGCAGGAACAAGGATATCAATTATTGGCCACAGGAAGAAGAGATACATATCATAGTAATTGATGAGTCCCATAGATATAAGATAACATGTGTAAAGTGCTTTGCAAACATGGAAGAACTATATAATGTTAGCTATTATTACATATGTTGAATTGACAAGAACAGTTTGCCATATATTGTTTTCCTTGGGTGTCTATTCAGGATGTGACAAAAAGTCTCACAAGACTTGTCAAATATGACAACCACTTACTACCCACTTCTGATAATCCATGTAGGGAACGATGACATTGTTTTTTAAAAAATTCAATCTGGAAAGCATTTCTTTGAGAATATGAAACTTGAAGCAGGAAACTAAACACCTTAGGAGCACAGGTATAATTTTTGTCAATACTACTATTTAAACAAAGGAACTTTAGAAGTGATGGTTGGTGCTGGAGAGTTGAGAAATAACTAACTAAAAAGATGATTTTGTTGAACAGGCTTTAGATTTAGAATTAAGGAGAAAACAAAATTAAGGAGTTGGATTATGTAATCTCTGAGGGCCATTCTAGCTCTGCAAAGAACCTAGAAAGCTGTGATTTTTCTCAGAAGGTTTAAAAAAAAGAATTGCTATTTTAGATATGGTTTTGATTACTAAGGAATAACTTATCATTGAAATAAAAAAAAATAGGAACCTTGGGAGAAAACAACCATGTTTGTTTTTAGAGTTTAAGATTGATAACACAGTGAAATCCAGGAATAGGCTGATCCAAATCCTAAACTTGGAGAGAATGGATTTTAGATTTGAGACAGGACATAGGGAGGATCCCATAGCTTATGGTTCCATAAAAGAAGGCTATGTAATACAGTGAGAGTTTCACCAATAAATAATTGATAGTGGAAGCATAAATCATTCTAGTGAAGAATGGAGGACTAGCATGAAAGAAGGACTAACATGATAAGAATGATATGGCTACATAAGAAACTTGTCAATAAATTCATTAAAAAAAAAAACTTACATGAGAGATGGAGACAAGCTTAAGTTCCTAGAGATAAATACAAAACAAAAGTGGTAAAAAAAAAATCAATAAGACCAAGGCCCCAAATGAGTTGGGATGAGAAAAAAATGTCATATAACACAAAAAAGGCCATATTTAGGGGCAAGAGAAAGATCAAAGAGAGGGTAACACTCTTGACTAGTGTGGAGGAATGATAACAAGCAGTGGACAGGTGGCAAAACTATGTGACTCCTTTTTTTTCTTTATATTTTTTTTCTCCGAAGGAGAATCATCTTTATACTTCAAAAGGCAGGATCAAACATGTTTTATAGCAGTTGAAATCCAATATATATGAGGAAATGGTAAGAAAATAATTAAATACCATCATTGAGTTTGTCGCTTGCAGGAGTTGTTTCCTAGAGTACTGAAACAATTGGTGGAGGTGGTTGTGAACTATAATCAGTGATCTTTGAAAAAAAAAATCATAGAAAATAAAAAGGTACCTTGGAACTAGTGAAAATCAGGTACCCCAGTTTTTTAAAATGAGGGGTAGAGTCTACAAGCTATAGGTTAGGGAACTTAATGTTGATTCTTGAAAAAAAAATCTTGAACAGGATTATTAAGGAATGCTTTGTGGATTTTGGATCGTAATATGAATGAACATGTTTTAGTTAATTAAAAGCAGGCTCTCTCCTGGTACATTCTATACATTTACCTACAACCCTCACATGCCTAGAATGAATTTGCCCCACAGCTTGGCCTGATAATATCACTCTTATTTACCAGACACACACACAGATACACAGATACGTACGAGAGAGAGAGAGAGAGAGAGAGAGAGAGAGAGAGAGAGAGAGAGAG
>NW_020954548.1:13005442-13058409 GCF_900497805.2 Vombatus ursinus
AGAGAGAGAGAGAGAGAGAGAGAGAGAGAGAGAGAGAGAGAGAGAGATTACAGAGGTGGAGGTCATGTTTCAGGTCTGACTTCTAGTGGATAACCTCTGAGACCCTGTCTAACTCTGAGTCTTTTTGATTATCCTGTAGTGTTTTGTTTTATGTTTTTGTTCTACTCCTGTGCTAGTTATAAGGAGCTTCCAAAGAAGAAAAGCCCCACAGCAGTGTAGATCCCCAAGTCCTCTGGAACTTACAGTTGTATAGAGTTGCATGGGAGTAATTGAGAAATTAAAATCTTGTTCATGGTTGTACAAATAGATTCATTTAGAGACAGGACATATTTTTCACTCTTAAGACTAGACTTTTTCCGACTGTTCAATCACTAATATGGATATTTTGTATATACATATTATAGAAGATCGTGTCTAGATCTGTAATTTCCTTGCTGTAGGTAACTCTCAGGTATGGAAACACTCTCTACCAATGCTGTTCAGTACCTTGTCTACAAATTATAGTCTTAGAGAGTTATTTAGAGTGCTGAGAACACTTAACTATTACATAAATTTAATTCAATTTAACAAGCATTTATTAAGCTCCTATTTTGTACAAAGAGCTGTGCTAGGCACTGTAGAATATGCAAAAATTGTATCGATTCCTTCTTGCCCTTTTGGAATTTATGATCTAAAACCAAATAGTACAGTGGAAATGAAATCAATTCATTTTGCTTGCATTCAGTCATTCAGTCGTGTCCAACTCTTCATGACCCCAGGAACTGTCCATGGAATTTTCTTGGCAAAGATGCTGGAATAATTTGCCATTTCCTTCCCAACTCACAGTAGCAGACATTTATTATGCACCTGCTGTGTGCAAGATGAGAAGCAACATGGCATAGTAGAGAGAGAACTGGCCTTAGAGTTAGGAAGACTTTGATTCAAGTTCCATCCATGATACATATTATTGTCTCTGTGACCCTGCCTTGGTCAGTTTTCTTCTCAGTGGTCTGGGTACCTCTTCAACACTATAATTTGCACAATAACTGCCTCTTTGTACTGGAAGAGTGAATTTCCTTACCTAGGCATTCACTACACCAGTGAAATCCCAGGTTCTAACCATGCCATGGAAAGAGAAGAGTCTAGACTAGAGCATAGAAAACTTAAGTGAAAATAGATACCATTTCCTATTATTGTTGACTTTTTTCAAAGGGTTCTATCACCACAAGAATGTTCAGAAGTTGCCTTGGACAAGATTATTCTAGATTATATTTTATACAGATAGTAAAACAAATGAAAGTTCTGTTTACATAGAACATTTAGAGTGAGAACACATTTCAGATAATTTGAGTGTGTGTTGAAGTGTCTCCATAATGAAAGCTGACCTGTGATTTCTTGAAAGATGTTTTCGCTTAATTGCCACAATTGCCTAGATGTTGTTTATTGTATTGTCAGTTCCAGTGCAGGGTCCAGATAATTGAAAAGTATTGGCTGATAACCTTTTTGTGAGTAAATTTTAAGCTATGACTTCTTTCTCCTAATGAAGCATATTAAATATCTCTAATACCACCTGCTTTTTATTGAAGGCTACCTAGTGCAGAGCAAAATAGAATGTAGAGTACAACTATATATATTTATAAAGAGGGAACATTTACAGCCAAGTTGACTAAGATCAAGGCAATGCCCAAATTACCAGAAGGGAAGAAACAGAGAATAAGAAATGAGAGGAAAAACTTGTATAACATATAGATAGAAAAGCTCTTGAGCACAATATAACTCATAGAAAAAAGCAAACTGAAACGCTATAGAGAAATAATGTGTTCTAGGAAGAAAACACCTTGAAATACATCTTATATATCAGTCTAGTTCTAATATGTGTTTAAAAAGAAATTTCACAAATGGTATGACTTAACTTATTCTTAATGAATTAATTAATCCATTAAACAATGTGCTTTTTGGCATAACATATGCAAAATAGTAAATATACAATGAAACAGTCAGGACAAGCACAATTAATTAAAAATGAACTCTATAAACTCAGAATAATTTTTCTGCAAAATGTTTATAAAGATAGTCCCTCTAGTGCTTTTACTATTTAAAGTTAATTATTTAAGTATCACTAAAGAAGCTAATCATGCAAAATCATGAATACCTTTAAATGTTGTGGTGATAATTGCTAAGGCATAGTTATGTGCAAGGAAACAAAATTATTTAATCCAGTTTTTCACTTCTTAGTAGCATGCTACAATTCTCTTCTTTTTCTTTTATTTTTTTAAAGTTTTAATTATTCTTTTTTATTTATCCTAGTTCATGCTCTTTATCCTATGTACCAGCCTGCCTCTCCACCATCTACTTCATTCCCAGTTTTTTGATGCCATAAAGATTACATCTTGGAATATTTAGACCTATATGAAGTTGAGGAGGAATATGCATTTGTTAAGTGACTACTGTGTTTCAAGGCACTGTGCTCAATGCTTTATAGATTCATTTTTGATTCACAAAACCCCATGAGATAGGTTTTATTATTATCTATTCTTTAATCAAGGAAACTGAGGCAGACAAAAGTTAAAAGGCTTGCCCAGGATCATTCAGCTAGTGACTATGAGTGTCTAAGGTTAGATTTGAACTTAGGTCTTTCTTACTTCAGGCCTAGTGCTCTATACACGGTACCACTTTTCTCTCTGATTTCGTTATTACCATTTCTACCATTCTATTAATCAAAAGGATAATTTATCTCCAGATCTCCCTTGGGAAATATTCAGCCATGAAGCTGTTTGTAAAAATTTAGAAGACAGCATATTGAAAGCTGCTAGGTAGACCAAAAAAGGGGGTGGCCTCTGCTTGTCTCCAAAAACTTCCTGTGCTCTGATATCTCCCCCAAATTTTTATATTCTTTTGTTCTCAGAGTTAGTGGTTTTGGATCTCTAAGCAAGAATATAAGATTTCCTCCTTTGTATTTACTTCTCAGCACTGTCTAGTGCTGAGTCAGAAGACCTGAATTTGAATCCTGGCTTCTTTCACTGTCTCTAAAACTTTTGGCTACCTCTCTCCCCACCTCAGTTTTCTCATCTTTAAAATGGAGTTGTGCCAAATGATCTCTAAGGGATTTCCTAGTTCTTAATTCTATGATCTTACCTTGTTACCTTCAAAAAAAATGAACCAAAACAAAATAAAAAACAAACAAAAAAACCTCCCTGAAATCAGTCTAGTGAGTTTTGACACTTGTGTTAGAAAGAATGACTTATTCTTGCCCAGTAGGAGGTTTTCTAACTGGAATTTGGATGTCTTCAAACTAGCTTTGTCAATTGAATTAAAACTTTATTCTTGAATATCTTTTCCAATTAGGTATGCAGCTTAGTTAACTTGACCTTATAAATCAATGTAGAAATTAATATAATCTGGTATATAATTTGTTTCAAGAAAGTACTGATGTTTTTAATTCATTGTAACACCTTGTATTATCAAGCCTAACAAAGTAGTTACTACTTGGATTCAAAATATAAGTATATAACACAAGTGTTGGAGCATGGCAGGTTGATTTCTCCTTCTTCAAATGTCCCCTTTCATCATTTCTTATAGCATAATAGTATTCCATCACAATCATATACCATAACTTATTCAGCCATTCCCCAATTGATGACCATCCCTTCACTTTCCAATTCTTTGCTACCACAAAAAGAGCTGCTATAAATATTTTTGTACATGTGTGTCTTTTTACTTTTTCTTTGATCTCTTTAGGGTATAGAGACCCAGTAGTGATATTGCTCTGTTAAAATGGTCTGATAATTTGGTATGAATCTCTTATTTACATGTATCACTTTATACTTTATACCACAGTTATCTGTGTAAGTGCTGTATTATTCAGTAGAATATTAACTTCTTAAGGCAATGGTTGTTTTGTTTTGTTGTTCTATACCCAGCTCCCAACACAGTGTCAGGCACATAGGAAGTGCTTGTAGCACTTGTAGCATGTGAAAAACAAAGAAGATTTGATAGGGGGTCAGGGGATGTGAGTAATAATTCTAGTTCTCTTACTAAATAGCTGCATGCCCTGCCTTTTAGGATAATCACTTTGCTTTCTTTGGGTCTAAATTATCTTACCTGAAAAATGAAGTAGTTGGTGTTAGAAGATCTTGAAGGCACTTTCTAGCTCAAGGATATAAATTCTAATAAAACATTGAAATATCATGGGGAAAAGTTACAAAATTGTCATTAACAATAAATATAGGTCTGCATTTAACATCACATTTATTACAAAATTTTATTCATTTAATATATCCTAAAATACCTCTTGGAGTTAGAGGAATTCAGCACTCTATGTATGTACTAGCTGCAAACTGCAGATTCCTTACCTTCTACAAATGACAAATATGGAAATCTCAGTGAAGGAATGAGTTTAAATTGACTTTGAACAAAACACAGCCTTCTGTGAGGTCTGAAGTGAAAGGATGTTGTCATTGATATGGAAGATCATGGAAGTCTTCTTAGGGGAGATGACATTTAGGATGGACTATAAAGACAGCTAAGACAAACTACCAAAAAATTATTTTATAGAGCTAGAAAAAATTATAAGATTCACCTGGAAGAACAAAAGGTCTAGAATATCAAGGGAACTAATGAAAAGAAATGCTAAGGAAGGTGGCTTAGCCATACCAGATCTTAAATTGTATTACAAAGCAACAATCATCAAAACTACTTGGTACTGGCTAAGAAATAGTGTAGTGGATCAATGGAATAGGTTAGGTACACAAGAGACAGTAGTCAATGACTACAGTAATCTACTGTTTGATAAACTCAAAGACGCCAGCTTCTGGGATAAGAACTCACTATTTGACAAAAACTGCTGGGAAAACTGGAAAAGAGTATGGCAGAAACTAGGCAGAGACCAACATCTTACACCGTATACCAAAATAAAGTAAAAAATATATATATGATTTGGATAAAAAGACTAATACTATAAGCAAACTAGGTGAGCAAGGAATGGTTTATCTGTCAGATTTATGGAGAACAGAAGAATTTATGACCAAACAAGAGATAGAGAACATTATGAAATGCAATACGGATAATATTGATTACATTAAATTGAAAAGTTTTTGTACAAACGAAGCCAATGCAACCAAGACTAGGAGGGAAGCAGAAAACTGGGAAAGAATTTTTACAACCAGTGTCTCTGATAAGGGCCTCATCTCTAAAATATTTAGAAAACTAAGTCAAATTTATAAGAATAGAAGTTATTCCCCAATTGATAAATGGTCAAAGGATATGAACAGGTAGTTTTCAGATGAAGAAATTAAAGCTATCTATAGTCATATGAAAAAATGCTCTAAATCATTATTGATTAGAGAAATGCAAATCAAAACAACTCTGAGGTACCACATCACACCTATCAGATTGGCTAACATGACAAAACAGGAAAATGATAAATGTTGGTGAAGATGTGGGAAAATTGGAACATTAATACATTGTTGGTGGAGTTGTGAACTGATCCAACCATTTTGGAGAGCAATTTAGAACTATGCTCAAAGGACTATAAAGTCGTGCATACCCTTTGACCCAGCAATAGCACAGGGCTGTGTCCCAAAGAGATCGTAAAAATGGAAAAAGGACCCACATGTACAAAAATATTTATACCAGCTCTTTCTCTGGTGGCAAAGAATTGGAAATTGAGGAGATGCCCATCAATTGGGGAATGGCTGAACAGGTTGTGGTATATGAATGTAATGGAATTCTCTTATGCTATAAGAAATGATGAGCAAGTGGACTTCCGAAAAACCTGGAAAGACTTGTATGGACTGATGCTGAGTGAAGTGAACAGAACCAGGAGAACGCTGTACGTGGTAACAGTCATATTGTGCGATGACTAACTTTGATAGACTTAGCTCTTCTCAGCAATTCAAGGATCTAAGACATCTCCAAAAGTCTCATGATGGAAAATGTTATCCACTTCCAGAGAAAGAACTAGAGAGTTTGTTTTTTTGTGAGGCAGTTGGGGTTAAGTGACTTGCCCAGGGTTACACAGCTACTAAGTGTCAAGTGTCTGGTCTGAGACTGGATTTGAACTCAGGTCTTCCTGACTCCAGGGGTCAGTGCTCTATCCACTATGCCACTTAGCTGCCCCAAGAACTATGGAGTTTGAATGCAGATCAAAGCATAGTATTTGTTCTTTTTTTTTTCCTTCTGTTTTGTTTTGTTTTGTTTTGTGTCTTCTTTCTTATGGTTCCTCCTGTTGGTTCTAATTCTTCTTTACAACATGACTAATGTGAACATATGTTTAATAGGAATGTATATGTAGAGCCCATATCAGATTGCATGCCGTCTTGGGGAGGGAGAGGGAGAAAATTTAAAACTCAAAAGCTGATGGAAGTGAATGTTGAAAACTAAAAATAAATAAGTTAATTAAAAAAAAATAAAGACAGCTAAGAATTCAAACGGGATGAGGTAGGACAGCCCAGATGTAGTGAGTAGTCTTAGAAAAAGGATGTAGGAAAACTCTGTGTGTGTGTGTGTAAATTCAAACACACACATACATATACATATATATGTATACATACACATATACATATTTGTTGGGGAAAAGGAGTTGCAGAGAAATCCATTTCTGCTGAAGGTTAGAATTGCCTGATAAATACAATAAGGCTGGAAAAAGTATGGTTGTACCAGATATTGGAAATCCTTGAATGCTTAACAGAGGAGGTTCAAATTTGTTTGGTATGGAGTAAGAAATTTGTTTTGCAAAGAAATATTATATATCCAGAGCTAGCCATAGGAAAGATTAAATATCTTCATCTAGCTCTTTGGATTAACACATTCATCCAAACTCTTAGATGTTTTCTAATTGAAGTTAACAAACGGAATATTTGGTGGTAAAACATCAGAGACATATTTCCATTGCTTATTTATTTGAGTCCTGAAATTTTGAGGTGAACAAATCTTTCTGGATACATGCATTTTTGTCTGAAATTCTTCATAGTTGCACATTATACTCCAATTTTTCATCAGAATATAAGAAATATAGGGCATTTAATAAAACAAATTACTATAGTACTTTAAAGCTATAAAGTACTTTTCTTACAACAAGGGTGTGCAATTGGAATTAAATTAAATTCAATAAGCAGTGTTAAGTGACTGGTACATGCAAAGAACTGTGCTTGGCACAAGGAATACAAAGACAAACCTGAAAACAGTTGTTAACTCAAGGAGATTACTCTGTATAGGATGAGGATGGATAAGATGTATAGAGATAAGTAAACACTGTCTATTTGCTTGGAATACATATATGTGTATATATATATATATATACACACACACACACACATATATATATGTATTTTAATTTAAAGAGTCAGAGGAAGTAGTAACAACTACAGGACAGCACCGGAAAAGTGTCTTCTGGGGTCATTCTATCATAGATTTAGATCTAGAAGGGTCATTTGAGACAATCTAGTCCAACCCCTTTACTTTACAGAAGAGGAAACTGAGGTACATAGGGTATAAGTGATTTGCCCAGGGCCAACCAAGTTGCAAATAATAGAGACTGAATTTGAACCCATGTGCTCTGGCTCCAAATACAGTGTGTATACACTGTACCATTCTTTCACCTGAACTACCAGCTCAAGTGGCACATATGATACCACTTGAAGGGGAGCAGAGATTCCAGGTTGTGGAGGTAAGGAGGAAAAGTTTTATAGGCATTGGTGGCCACCTGTTCAAAAACTCAGAGGCAGAAGACAGAATTCCAAAGAGGTCAGTATGGCTGTAACACAAGGTCTCTGTGTGTGTGTGTACACGCACATATTGTTAAACAAATCTACAGGTGTATTGATGCAGATTGTGAAGAGATTTTAAATACTAATAGGAGTTTGCGTTTTAATGTAGAAAAAACTGGGAACCATTGAAACATCTTGAAGAAAGGAGTGACGCCGTCAGACCTATGCTATAGGAATATCACTTTCATAGTTATGTGCAGAATGGATTGGTGAAGGGAGAGACTTCATGGTTGGTGGGAGACTACTTGGGAGGATACCAATAGGTAGTGCCAGTCATTATTTCATGTTATCCCTATTTTACAGTTGAGGAAATTGAGGCTCAGAGATGTTGTCACTTGTTCATGGTCACTCAAGTAGTGTCAGTTCAGATCACTTTTTGAGGTATTAATTAAATTGCTTTTACCTTTCAAGTATTGACATCATAGTCTGTTTTCCTGAGGAAGCTATGCTTACAGCTGTTTTGAATAACTGGTGGTTTGAAGAAGATTATTAGTGTGGTTTTTTACACTTTTAAACTTCAGACTCTTTTGTTACTTGTCTTTGAAGCATCAACTTGGTTAAGGAGTTGAATTAAATAATTTCAAACTTGTTTTATTCATTAAGTGCTACAGCTTTTATACTCTGGTAATATTTAATTCTGTATTTGAATTCTAACATATAATTTTTCTTCTCATGTGTATTTTCATAAGACATTTGAAACATTTCCTGAAATGTATTTTATTCATTCATTTTGTATCTAGGGAATTCCATTATAACAAATTGCTTCATATCATAGAATCTCAAATCTCGTTTTTAAAAATGTACCAGTAAATTGAGATGATCACTGGTTCTTGATTACTTCAACAGATGACTTCAAAGTAATTAAAAAGTACCTTGAAGACTTTTAAAAGATCTTTTTCTCAGCACTGTGAAAAGCAGGTTTATTTGCTAGTTTCCCTGCTTACTCTGCCCCATTTTATCAGTTGTTGACTCTTCAACAGTTTCTTCTTATTGCAGTGTGGCTGACTAAAGAACCCTGTAGAAGACCCTTCCTTAACTTCAGGGCTCCCTGAATCCTTACGCATTGATTTAAAGAAGAAGAGTGCTTGAATGTTTGTTGCTCTGAACCTCAGAACTTGACAGTGGACAGCAGCATCTCCCAATGTGGCTCCTACTATCGTTCTGGAGAAGTGGAGTAACCATTTCAAATCTTATGTGGGCTCTGGACAACCCTCCTCTGAGAATGCTCATGGTCCCCAGTTTTCCATGGATCCTACAGGAATGTGACTGTGATAGCTAGGCTTCCTTATGCATTGTGAATGTGTGGGATCCATGCTGGTGGTTTCTTGAACTCCTAGTAATTCCCAGAAATTAGGAGTTATTTGGCAATCACAGTGCCTTCACCTCTTGGTTTATAATATCCTGCCATAAAACTGTAACAAAAATAAATCAGAATATAGATTAGTAAATAGACTACTTAGAGGAATCTCACTATATAAGTATATATTAAACCATGCATTTTAATTAAGAAAAACCTAATATTTTAGAAGAAGATGCATAGGTTGTAACAATCAAGATTAGATTGCTACACTGGAATCTTGCTGTCATACTGTCCTTGTTGTTCATAGCATAATAGGTATGGTTACTTTTTACAGGGTTTCTACTTTTACTATATTCTGCTTGAATTGTGGTCCGAGATACTTATCTTACAATCAACTTTACCCCATTGCAAATAATGCAAATTATGTTTTATTGTATTGTGATGCACAGGTTAAAAAAATAACTAGAAACCACCATCTAATGAAATGTCATCTTAGGCTTTTCTATTTTAATTTATGCCCCCAGATTATTGTTTTTTTTTTTTAAACAATGCATACACTAAGAAGCCATATATTAGTCAACTAGTGGACATTCAATTAAAAAAAAAACATCAAAGTACCTATTACATGTGCCTTTATGTTAGGCACTACCTGTACCAAGAGGGAAAAATATCAGTCCCTGCTGTCAAAGAGTTTATCTAGTAACTTACTATCATAAAGAACATTTAGTGCTGGAATGTACTTTCATGGTCATTGAGTTTGACTCCCTCATTTTTTATTCTTTTACAGATGTAAGAATTAAGGCCCAACTGGGTTAAGTGACATGTCTAACATCACACAACTATTTACCTTGAACATCAGGTCTAATGATTTGGAATCCAGTATTCTTTACCCTTATAATATGCAACTTCCCAGTCTCCTAGGGAGCTTAATGCATACACCCAAATAAGTGTAATTCATTTTGCAGTGGATGTTGTGGGGAAAAGGAGTGATCAGAGAAAGCTTATCTAAACTGAGATGATTTTGAGACAATTGCAATTTGACATCCTAACTTCCTGTACCAAGTTGGTGGGTCAAGTTTTCCTGAGCTTCTGCCAACATCATAAATGGAAAGAATTAATACAGAGAAAGAGGCAAAAAAGAGTTCAGTACCCAAATGTGATGAGAAGGCACTGACCCTGGATATCTGATATTTAGATGATCTCTTTAGAGTTGTTTAATGTGAGTTTGTGTGGCAAAGTGTAGTCCTTCTCTTAAGACGATACAAGTTGTTTATCAGTGCAGAAGAGGAAAAGGGTTGGGCACATACTTGTACGACTCATGATCTTTCCCAGAATTTGGAAGGATAAGGGACTTGCTAAGAATTTGACATTGGATGTGTTCCCTTAATTGTGGCTTTGGCCATTTGGAAGGGGGAAAAGTGCTAAAGAATCAGAAGGTGAACAATGTGGAAGCTGTTCAGTGAAGTTAAAAGCAAGCATTTGACCAAGTAAAGAAATGGAGTTAGAATTTAAGTGTAATTACTTTTAGGCAGCATGGTGCAGTGGAAAATACACTGGATCAGAAGTTAGAACACCTGAACTGACAACTCTGTTTTGTTTTGCCATATATTACCTTGTATGTTCTTGTATGTAATTTCATGACTTACGACATCAGTTTCGTCATCTGTAAAACGATAGATTGAACCAGGTGATTTCTAAGCCTCTTTCCAACTTCGAAAAGCTATGATTCAGATTCTTTGGAAGTCATGAAATGTTTAACCAGGGATCCTTTTGTTTCATATTTAGATAGAGAGCCTTAATAAAAGGTACAGAGACTGGAGATAGAGGTTTGGGCATTGATAACCTGAAAGACAATTGTCCAAAGTATAACACCAAGACTGCTAAAGTTTCTTGATGATCATAGGGACACAGTTGGCTCTTCCAGAAGTAGGGACCAACAAATGCCATTTTGCTTTTTCAGTTGTAAATTTTGAACATAATAGCTTCTTAAGATAATAGTTGATTTTCTTTCATTGAATTTCTATTAAGAAAATCACAAATTACTTATTGAAAAATAAAGCAAACCCAAAACATTATAGCACCAATCTAAATGGAGGGAAGGGTCTTGGAATCTCTCCTCCCACCCCCATTGTCTGGAAACATTCTTTTCTGCACCATTATAAGGTCTGAATCTATATTCGCCATGGATCAGATAATAGGCTAATCTTAGCATTAGTCTCTCCATCAGAAATCATAAATAAACTTACCCTATTGTCTAATAGAAAGATGATTTTCCAAACTTTGTTTATGTATCTTTTGATCTATGTTGCATTTTGAGATTTATCCTCTCCCTTACCATTCTGATTTTAAGCTATTGCTAGAAAAGGAGCTATGATGATAATTCTGCCTGGCTTATTGCAGACTAGAAGGAAAGAAGGCAAAAAGTTCTTTACATCACAGAAAAACACACTTTTATAATGACTTGCACTTATGTTTTTGGTTTTTCTTAGTTTGTAAAGTCTCAATAATCATATAAACTGCTCGCAAATTCTAACTCAGAAGACAAAGCATACTTTTTTTCTTTATCCACATATTATGTATGATACTCACTTATAATAAATGGTATTTTTTTCCCAAATGAATGTGAAAGAATGTCCAGGGATGTGGTCCTTTTCAACTTTGGCTAGATGTTTTTCAAGTCAGAAAATAATGCTCTTCTGTAAGTATCTATGTATGTTATGCTTTTATCTAATCTGGGAACTTTTTATGAGATTGCTTTTCTTGCAAGTAGTTAATTCAAGTGGTGAGTGAGAACAATGCAGGCTATGGAGTAAGTTTCTCTGGAGTTCTTTAAAAACATACTAGATTTTCTTTTGTGATGACTTAAGGCCTGTCTCAGGAAAAGACAACAGATCAGATGAACTCTTGAGATCTCTTCTAGCTGGAGGATTATATAATTAAGAATCACTTCTAGCTTTTTGCTCCTGGCAAGTGAATTGCCTTCCCCTTTCTTCTGCTTACTCTATAACTCAGCTTTCTATAGCTAGAAAATTGGGGGAATATGGCATGGTGCTTTTTTGGTCAAAGGACTTGGGGTTCTCTGCATGACATTACAATTTGTGTGCCTTGCAGAATATAACTACAATAAAGTTATTCCCTTCATAGGTTCCCTATTCTCCTTTTGTGACAATAGATCCTGAAATAGAGGGGGACTGTACCACCCAGTGAAAAATGAACAAATATGGTAGTTAGACATCTTGGTGAATTTCCCACATAGCTCAGGTTGGAGAATGTTCAGTATTTCTGTATCTTATTCATTCTCCATGACCCCAGATTTTCTTCTTAGTTTTTGTAGCATAAAACATAAAACGGCTAGTTTCCTAGTCTCATGGCCTAGTCTGTCTGCAAAGGTGTGTGTGAGTTAGACCCCTTTTAATCATTCATATAATGATTGGTGGCTCCCTGTTGTTAAACCACATTTATTGATCCATCATCGTTGAAGTCCATGGCTGAAGGAACTGGTACTGTCAGGCATTGATTGACTGGGAAGGAAGCGTAGAGCTATTCTAACTCACTTTTATTTTCATCAGCAACAGTTACAGTAGAGAGTTGTGCAAGACCTCTGTGATGAAGCATCACTTATCCTGTATTAAGAGGTGTCTGATTTGACTGAAATTGCTGGGGTAACTCAAACTGCTGCATTTAAAATATTTAGAACAGAAGAAACTGTCCAAAACCTTCTTATCCAACTTGGCTAATGGTTTAGGTGCTGGAAAATAAATTTAGAGGAGGGGAAAAGAACAGACTGAATGTGAAATGCTTCCAAAGCAAATAAAGCCCCATGATATATGTTAACGTTTCATTGAGGAGATGTTTCTGCACAAATTATACTGGCAGACAAAACAAGTATGTTTTTGTGTTAAGTTAGGTTGGTTCATGACTGTACAAATAATTATATCCAAGTAATAATTAATGGCTGTCTGTTGGTACTATTTCTGCATTTATGGCAAATTCAGAGACAGTAGTCTATGCACAAGTAATGTAGATAAGGGTACAAGTGAAATTTGATAAAGATCCTAATTGAAAGTGTCATTTCATCTAGAACAGCACATGTATTTTGTTATGTGAGATGGGCAATATTTGTTATTGTAGATCCTTTCAACTACATGCCTGTTTTTGCATGCATTTCCGTGCTCGTTAGCCAAAAGAAACCCAAGACACTGAGTGAAGGTCCGTTAAAAGAGTGAAACCCCAAAAGAGGATAGACAAAAACTCCAATTTCTAGTGACATTTTACCTATGCCTTAGAGCCTGTACCTTTGCTAGCACTCTCTGAATGTTTTATTTTTGTTATAATTACAGTATCTTGCCTGCACTTTGTCCCTCTGATCCTTTGTTAAAGCCCAGATCACTGTGTGCAGACTGTGCTCGTAGGTGAGATTTATTGAGTGACAAGTAGCTGTAGGGGTAGTACGCAGGCCTCTGTACCTGAGTAAAGTATTAGACATCACAAAGCTTTGGGGGGTGGGGGGTAGGAAGGGGAGGGCGAAGAGGGGGGTGGGGAAAAGGAGAAAAAGGAAGAGCAGGAACACAGCAGCTCCTGGATACAGATCAGACAAGAGGTTCTGCCACAAATCACCTAGAAACATGTCAGACGCTGCATGTTTGTTGTTTTACACTGAGGGCACAGCCGTAGTCCAAAAGTATTGATTCTTTTCTTTGTACAGAGACAGAAACTGTCAGCTCTAGCAGGCTGACCTTGGTATGGCTCAGACAACTATTCCCCACCCTGCCTACCAGATGAACCCCACAGGAAAAGTCCAGGCAAGATATGCCAATGTCCGTTTCACATAAACAGAGAGAAACCGATGCCTGCCGAAGCAGCCCCTTCTATTTCCAAAACATTTTCCCCTTCTTGGTCCTCCAGAGGTCTAGGGTAGCAGTTCTGCACTGTGCTACATGTGACAGAGATTTGGAGGTTGTTGTTTTCTGTCTCTCTCTCTCTCTCTCTTTCTTCTCTTTTTTATCCTTTTTCTCCCTCTCTTTCTTCCTCTCTCTCCCTCTCCTCAAAATGCTAAAAAAAGAAGCCCTCAAATTTTAATTGTCTGTGACTTGAAGGGCTGGTGTGGAGAGAAGAGATGCACAAACAAAAATATAAACTAACAAAGAAGAAATACCCATCCGAGAACACTTGCCATTTGATAACTTGATGATTAGGATTCCCCTCTTTTTCTTTTTGTCTTAATGCTCTGGTAAAAGGGAAAAGAAACTGACTTTAAAAATTGAATAGGTTTTTAAAAATTTTTTTAAAGCTGAATAGAATTATTTTTCAGTGGCTGTATCTTAGTAAAATATAACCTAGGTTTCTTTGTACATATGAAAACTGTTTCTAGGGTATATTTGCAGAGTCTTAAATTCTTTTGTTGCATTTTACGACAATGTTTCATTTATTCTCAATTTAAAATAAATTTTTTTTGTTTTCAACTTAGTCCATGGGATTTTGCCCATTTTCTTTTGTCCTTTTGTCAGTTTTGGATGCAGCAGACTTTGAAACAAGCCAAAAACAGAGGGTAATAGTAAGCTCTCATTTGTTAGGTGAAGCTGATCCTCTGTTGGGTGTGAGTGAGTCAGGAATGTTTTGCTCTAGTAAAATGAAACATATTGTAGTTCACTCCTTGCTGAAGTATTGTATTTTATTTTGACTAACAATAACAAGGAGGATGTCTTGCTCTTTTACTTCTGGAATGTTGTCACATGAGCTTTGTGCACAAGATAGAGAGGTCTACAAGGACCTTTTTTGTTTTGCCAAAAATCATACCATGGCACAAACTAATGGAAAAGAAAATTGGTGATGTTACTTACTGATATAATAGAAGAGATTTCTCTCTCTCTCTTTTTTTTAAAATAAAGCTTACTGCTTCCCATTCCTCTATGCCTGCTGCCTAGTTGTTTTTTTATTTTTTTTTTAAGACAGTCTTTTCTTATTGTGTGATTGGGCATCTGCCTGGCTGTTAGCTCTTCTTAATGCCCCTACCAAAATGAAGATTTGTTTTTTGTTAAAGATTCAAGGACATGTTTTTAAATGCAATTTAAAAATTGATCAAGATAAGGAAAAAAAATCCTAGGAAAATGCAAACTTTTTATCTATTTACTCATTTGTATGTATATACACCTTTTTTAGTTTTAAAAAAATAAAATACTATCATGTCCAACTCTATATTTACCCCCATTCATGGTTTTTAATTTGTAAGGTTATGGGTAGCTGATAGCAAAATCCCAGTAGATCAAGTTCATTTCTGTCAAGTAGCCAGTTTTTTTTTTTTAATAAGATGGGATATCACCTTGTGCTTATGTTTCTAACTCAGCAGGAAAATTTTTCAGATTTTTCAATGTAAGTGGTAGTCTGTGAAATGAACAAGGTCCAAATAAAACATTGCTATCTCTTCTGCTCCCTCCTTTTGTCTCTCACCTCCCCATTAACATCTCCACCCCCAAATAAACTTAAATTTGGAGACGACCAACTGAATAATACTTTCTGAAAAAGTCAAACCATTTAGAGGAAATGATAGAGAGCTGGCATAAAATAGATTGGGAAGAGTATAGAGAGTGGTAACTGCAAGTCACAAATATTGTTTAAGAAAAAAAAAATCCTAATCAGGAAAATTAAAGAGAAAATACATGAAGAATGCTTGGTATTATTTTTTTTAACTCCACACTTTTCTTTAGAACTCTATGCTAATCTTGTATCTTTTCCCTGTGTATGTTATGTGCCTTTGATTTACTACAGAAATTACATTGCGTTTGAAAGTGTCAGTTGAGTTATCCTTTGCCTTGTTAGTATCGTGTTTGATTTCTTGGACAGAGGCATAAATCACTATCTAATATGCAGGTCTTTTGAAAACGCACCCAAGGTTTATTGCCAGTAACAGACTAGTGGCCTTATGTGGACTTTCCATGAATAAAACAGATTGATGAGCCATTTTATAGCATCGCAAGCTGTATTATAAATACATCACCCTTTTTCAGTAATTTAACGTGAAGAACAACCTAATGAGCTCTTGGCCATGATCGGCCCAGAGAGATGGGGATTCTGTTGAGCTGAGATAGGACAAGTGACTGGTGGAGGATAAGAAATTCAAACCCTGTAATGTTTTCCCCAGTTCAGTGACAAAAATCTTTGTAACATGAATCATTTGAAACAACAGTAAAGTGCAGGCAGCATTTAGAGTCTGTCAGAGTAATAAAGTGAAATGTAAATAAATTGGATCAGATTTTACTTCTGACTGGTGATATAGTAAGGTGTTTGAGTCTCTTAGTCAACTCCCCACCACCCCTCCCTACTCTCTCCCTCCCACCCATTCCTTGAAATTATCAAGGAAACACAGACAAATTGCATTTAAAAACATGCTTGGATTTGGCATTTTCTTTGACTGTAAATTAACTAGTTAATATGGATCTAATACCTTAATGTCCTCCAGTGAAAAGCTTAACTTCCCTAGGAACATTGTTTCTATCATAGTCTTTGCTTTTGCAGGGTTTTAAACACTTTGCTTTTAGTGTCTAATTAATCCTTATAGTTTTTTGTGAAGTGGGAAGAGTGAGCAGGGACTGAAGATAAATAGCTATTTTATTCATCTTGCCAAAGAGGAAACTGAGGCAGAAAGATGACCCCCCCCTCTCATTATCCTTAAAAAGTAAATAAGGAGAGCAAAAAAAAGGGGGGGGGGAAGTTTGATGAAGTAAATGAGCTTTAAAAATGAAGAAATATCCAGACAAATTCCTTTATACATTATAGATCTGAATCCTCCAAAAAAAAAAAAAACACCATACTTCTCTTCTTATGTGGACCCATAACTTTGTGATTATGTGGTAGATTCTGAGCACTCAGTGCTTCAAAAGGTACAATTACCTTGCCTCATAGATCCTCTCTAAAGCATTTTAAACCTAGAGGTTTTAGATGACTTCTCTATTTTCAGAATGCAGTTAATTACAGTATGTATTCTGCATAATACCGCTTTTCCTGTATTTCCAATTGAAGCAGTTCTAGACGTTTTTGGAAACCAGGCTACAGTCCGAAATAGCAACAGTTATTGCTATAAATAGCTGAGCAATTAGTGCATTGTAAAGAATTCAAATTTGCTTTTTAAAAATAATACTTTTCTATTATAATGGCAGCCAGGCAGTTTGGCAAACCTGAATGTTTACTCCAGACATGAAATGCCTCGAGTATATAGGGGAAAAGTGAAAAACTGAAAAGGTTTTAATTAGTCTTTACAGAATTGGTAAGAATGGAATATTTTACAAGTAAGCCGTAAATACATCAGTGATGGCCCTAACCTGTGGGGGCTCAATCCTGGCAGCGCTCACACATTATGCATCTCAGATTTTTGTGCAATTTAAATGGAATGACCCCGTTTATACCCTCTGTTCCTTATTAAAAATGGTTGACAAGTCAAATCCCATTTTAAAATAAATCCACAGACAATCAATTTTGTTTTTAGTCTTAAAGAGCTTCCTTGTCTTGTGAATGGCAATATGCATTTTACATTCTATCTTCAATTCACATACTTGTGGAAATAGAAAGTGCTTTTAGCATTACCTTCTCTTCCCTTCCTTTCTCCCTTCTTGCCTCCTATACCAACTTTCCCCTTACCCAGATCACCTGCTTTATGGTGATTGAAGCCTAGGGCTACAATTCTAGGACTTAACTTGAGATTGTTAAACTTCAAAGACTTAAAAAAAAACTCCTATGGTAAAATCTGTTCAGTGACTCTCTGTGAGCCTCAGTTTTCCTATTTCTCCTGTGGTCATGCGTAGCTTTTTTTGAAGTGGTATTCTCAAGCACATTATTGAATAGATTTCCCCTTATCAGTAAACAGTCATTTAGATGGTGTTTTATGGAATTTCTTGAAAGTTTACAACTCTTTGAATGGACCTGGACATGTTTATTGTAAGCTGGACCAAGGCTTGTGTACGCATCAATTGTGGTACTATGCCATTGTGTCAGAAACTAATGGAATTTAGGGCATAGTGCTGTCCAGCAAAGCAAAACAAAGCAAAACATGTCCCCACTAATTTCATTCCTCAAAGGAAGCAAACATAGGATCATAGAGAGCTGGAAAGACCTTTGAGATCATCTAGTCCAGACATCTAATTTTATAGATGATGAAATTGAGGCCAAGAGAGATGAAATTACTCATGCAGAGTCTCACAGTTGGCAAATGACAGTCCTAGGATTTGAACGCAAGTCCTCTGACTTCAAATCCAGCTTGCTATTCTAAATGTAGAATCATAGAAATTTTAAATCACTAATGAACTTAGAAATCCTTTAGTTCAACACTTTATTTTACAGATGAAGAAGTTGTCCAGGAAGTTTTGGCTTTCTTAAGGTCATACAGCATAGATCCATTTAATTACACCTCCATGATGATTGAATTCCCAAGGCTCATTAGAAGCTTATTCTCTGAATGCTAAAAATCCTAAATTAAACTCAAGGGCAAGAAGGCCTTATGCTCCATCCACACCATTGGCTAACATAAGCCGCTAATTTGACTACCTACTTTAATGGTCCTTTTTTTAGAGAGGAAACTATAATATTAGAGCTTTTACAATAGGTATATAGGCAATAGCAAGTATGTGTTTGTGAATAAAATGCAGTTGGTCATTCTTTCTGGATTTCATGGGACATAGATAAAGAACTGGAAGGAACCTTAAAGGTCATCTAATTTTATCCCATCATTTTCAAGGTTAGTGAGCTGAATCCCACAGAATTTACATTCAAATGATGATTTTGTCAGTTGCAGAAACAAGGTTTTAAACCAAGTCTTCTGACTACCAGTTTATTGTTCCCTTTGTTATACCATGCTCTACCTCTTATTAGGGTTCAATAGTGTGCATTTCTGGCTATTAAATGCTTCATCTTCTAACCTTGAGACTCTGAGATAACCCTACGGATGGCAAATTATTGCTGGAGAATTGCTCAGTGGTACCTGCAACCAGCCGCAGAAAAAAATCCTATTCAGTACATAATAAGGAGGCTGGCAGGAGGTAGGTTGGGAGGAATGGTGGTGATGGTAGGTTACCTGTTATTCTAAGAAAATGAGAATAGCATGTTTCTTCTCTCTCTTTCATGTTATGGCACATGAACTTTTTGGGCTTTTATTCCTAAGAAGCACATCCTTAGGAGCTCAGCATAGGAGCTACAGACATTATCTTATCCTACGTAAATTCAGAGGCTCAAGCATTAATGGCTACAATGATGTTGATGTTTCAGTAGTATGCAACAAGCTCTGAGTATGATCAAGTGGCAGGCGTGCTATGTGTGTGGGCATATGTGTGCAGCTGTGTGTCTGTATGCATGTATACTTTTCATCTTTCATGGAGGAAGACGCTTT
Organism: Vombatus ursinus; assembly: GCF_900497805.2. Lineage (NCBI taxonomy): Eukaryota > Metazoa > Chordata > Mammalia > Diprotodontia > Vombatidae > Vombatus > Vombatus ursinus. The sequence goes on from NW_020954548.1 coordinate 13,024,860, forward strand.
CTTAGCACGAAGGGAAGACAAACCTCTAGGAACGTTTGGATCTTATGTGGCAATTTATTACCTGCCCTTGTATGAATTGTTACCTTTAGAGAGCGTCATTGTGCTGGAAAACTGAACTGAGAGATTGGAAACAGGGATCATTACTTAAGTAAGTGGTATTAATTTTGCTATTTGCAAGATTACCTAATGTAAAATTGGTCATGAAGAGTAGAAGGTACTTTTCAGATGTTTCCCTCAACTAATGTTATATTCTGTGTGTTTTACAAATGACAAAAATCACAAATTTGATGGAACATCATTAACCATCCTTTTACTTGCCATGTTATTAAAAATGCCAGAGTAAGCTGTATCCTCATTGCTTGGCATCCAGGTCCATGACTGATGTTGAGTTTTGATATCTAAGCTCCCATCCAAAGTGTTCTAGGAAGCTGTTGTTGCAGCATTAGGAATAACATTTATATTCTGCTTTCTAGAATGACATGCATGCCAGACCTGATAGGTATTAACTGTAACAAGATGTGGGTTCATCATTGCAAATACCCAAAGTCATAGAAGGAAATAGACTATGACTTGTTGCCCTAATTTAACTCTTGTTTGTTCAAGTGATCCTGTGGCTCTTTGCTGTGTTGCCTGTTATTCTGCTGATATAATTCTGGAGCCCTTGTTATCTTTGTTTACAATTAAAGGGACACATTCACTTAACCATATTGCCTTGCTTTTTGGCCATGAATATCATACAAAGTTAAGGCACAGCCTCCTAAGAAACTTTTGTGTTTAAGTTAAGGTAGGTGTTAAACTTTCCCTCACTTATTATGTACACATGTTTGTCTTGGCACAGTGTATACAGCTTAGTTATTGTTTTGTCTATGTATTCGTTCAATTTTAGATTGTAAGTACTGGAAACAGAGACTATATATATAATTTGTTGTTTATACTAGAGCCTCTCTATTAAAAATGCCTTTGGGAGCCCTGCCCTGGAATCTTTTTAAAATGAAGCTCTTTTAGTATTCAGTGTCTGTACGCGTATGTTGTCCTTTGTATGTGAAGAAGACTCTGTGAACATCTCAGCAGGTGAGTGAGTGATTGGAGTTGTTTGTCTAGAGTGGAGACAGTTTTCAGTGGAACCATCCATACTCTCTTTTATGCCCCGTTGAACCTGTGACCGTGGTCTCATTAGCATAATGTTTTACTAACGGAGCTGGCCAGCCTAAACTCCTTGGAGTGGGCGCAAGGTGGATGTGCTCTAATTGAACTTTGTTCTATAACAAAGAAATTTTTAGAGAGACTCCAATGAAATAACGAATGCTGGAAATAGAGGTAGTTGGAGTCAAAAATACCTCTTAGATCTTAATTATAAAACTTTTCTAATTATTAATTTGTTGTCCTCTGACAACTTCCAGGTCTAAGAAATTACCATTTTGGTTATACCTTGAACAAGAAGACCAGGTAGCCTTGTTAAATGTCACTGTCATCTTTAGATTCACTTGAACTTAACATGCCAAAGGCAAAATTACTGAGTCAGTGCACATCATTCTATTCCCCCTGCCCCCTGCCAATAGTTGTATCTTTCTTATTCCCATTTCTGCCAATTTTTTTAAACCAGTGCTTTCTCCTGTAGTAATGCAGCTGACAAAAGTCTCTTTCTGACACAAACTTCACCCTGAGGATGTTATTCTTCCTCTGTGCTCTCCCTTTCTTTCCACCTCCCCCCCACCACATACCCCACACATTATATGTATAGATTTGGCAGCTGACACTATGCCTGTCCTTGTTATGTAACCCACCACCTACCCATTTTTTGGCAAAGGTGACTTGAAACGGCAAGTTGCAACAAAAGCATTGACTTAATTGGAACATGTGCTGTGCTGAAGTCTTAAACAAAGAAGGACTGATAGACATCAGGTAAACATAATCATATGTAGATGTTTGCCTGAGAAATATCAGCCCACATGAGAATTGGAGTCAACAACCAAGTGGCATTTAAGTAAAAACCATGGCCATCCTCCTTCCTTTTCCTTCCCCAGTGTCTCATTGTATCATTCCCCCCCACCCCCCACCCCACACGTAATACTTTAAACCTGCTCCTTCATGTCTGCTCATGGATGGGCACTCTCTGCTAAGCAAAGGAGGGAAATAAAATTGTTTGTGACTCCTTTTAGAATTTATTGCTACCTAGAGCTTGGATTCAACTATGGGTATTTTATAATGATCATCTTCTCATGCTAACCATTGGCTCATCTGGTAGGGTGCCCGTTATCTCCTGGGTCAAAAGTGGAATTTAATCAAGTATGTATATGATTATTGTGAAGCAGAGTTCAGCTACAGTTTATGAAAAGGGATTCTGGATGTAGTATCTAGAATTTAATTGTCTTAAGAGTATGCCATTCTTGGGTGATAGGGATCATGGCTTTGAATAGTTCACTATAATTTTTAGGATTTAGAACTGAATTGATTTTAGAAATCACTTAGTCCATGTCCCTCATTTTAAAGAAGAGGAAACTGAGAGCTGGGGGGAAAGTATTTTTCAAAGACCCAGGACTGGAAGAAATCTTAGAGTTAATGCGGTCCAACCACCTTATTTTACAGATGAAGTTCTGAGAATTTATGTCATGTGCCCAAAGTTACACAGGTAAACAATAGGGCTGGGATTTCAACTAATACTTTTGATTTCAGATTCAGCACTGGTTTCCAGTATTCCAAATTGACTAAACCAGACTGCTGTATCCTTATCAAACACACTCAAACATTCTAGAGTTCACCTATGATCTAGCTGGGTATTCCCTAACCTCAGTCAATCCACAGAGTGTTGTTAACCCACATTTTCTGGTTTCCCTGGCTTCCTTCAAATCCTCGTGAGCATCCACTGTCTAGAGAAGCCTTTTCTAATTCTTAAATCTTTCCTCTGTTGATTATTTCCTATTTATCCTATATCTGGTTTGTTTGTACATAGTTGTTAGCATGTTGTTTGCCCCATTAGATTGTGATCTCCGTGAGGGCAGGGACTATCTTGAGTCTTTCTTTGTATCCCCAGTGCTTAGCCTAGTGCCTGGCACATAATAAGCACTTAATAAATGCTTCTTATTGATTATTATTATTCTTACCTTCTACACTCTGGACTGGCATCTTTTGTTAGTGTGGGGACCAAAGCAGGGTACAGGGACAGCACTTGAATCACTAGCCACCCTGAGAACTACTGTCTAGAACTTTGATGGCACTGCTAAAGCTTGGGACTTCTTAGAAGTGGGAAAGTTGTTGTGGAACCACTCAAGGCTTTTGACATTTGTTAAGTCCTGAGTCAACAAAAACTCCATTAACAGGCCTGAAAGCAACCCACAAACTTTGAGAGCTTCTTCAACTGGGATCTGGTTCAGGTATAGTTGATGCCTCTATAATCCTGAATCTTGGAGGCTCTAAACCACCTTACCTCCAGGGTATCTTTTTGCTCTAGGACTTTGAGGCATAATTTCCTCCAACGCCTCAATATCCTGATCTGTAAAATGAGGGAAATTGTCAAAGTTATTTCTGAAATAAGTTCAGCTTTAAATCTTAGACATTAGGATGAACTTTTCAAAAATGTGATTCACTACCATGACGGACTTATTCTGTGACTTTTGAACTCTAGATACAACATGTGGGACTTTGATTATTTAGGTTGAGGGATTTCTGTAGTTCAGCGGCATCACAAGATGTACTGATTCCATCTTGAGGGAGATCTACATACTACATACATTCACATACTAATGTGCTAGGAGATTGAGTTGTCCTACACAGATACTTTTGTGACAGGCCCTCATCCTGGAAAAAAAAATAATAGGTACAGGGGAATGATGTTAGGTTTCATAAATATACAATTTAGTTAGTAAAATTTTCAAATAGTTACCTGAAAAAGTGTCAAAATGGGATTAAAATTATATTTTCCAGCCTTGGTTCTTTTCATCTAAGGGTCTCAGAGCACTCTACAAACAGGATCTTGTTAATTTTCACAAGAGCCAGGTGAGGTATGGAAGTAGCAAGTACTATCTTGCCCATTTTGCAGACTAAGAATGTGAGACAAGGAAAATTCATTGACTTTCCCACGGTAACTCAGAGTTCAGAGTAAGCTCTGTGCTCTCTTTCCCTTCCCCCCAAATGTCCCCCTGCACTCTCAATCAAATGCTTTATCCTATAATCCAAGGCAAAATTCTGGTAAAAATATTAATGATTTTTTTTCATCTGTGAATCATAAACAGTGACTCTTAAGTGTCCTGGATTTAATTAAGAATTTGCTCAAGAGAATATTGGCACAGCAATTGCTTGTAACCCTCTATTCTTTTAATAGCTAAGTTCATCAGTGTTTTCTTCCTCCAAAATTTTTCTACTTTACATTTCTGCAAGCTTTAACAAAAGAAAACAATAACAAAAACAACAACATAAAACTGAAATAAACCACAAACTCATTCCCAACAATTCTAAAACAAAACAAAAACCAGCATTCCCCCTCTGGAAACAGTTTCCTTTTTTCACTCTCCTTGACTTTATTATCTGATGTTTGATAGGTTCCCTTTATTTGCTGTCACTTTCCTGTTTCTTTCTTTGCATGCTTGTGTGTTCCCCACATTCACAGCTTTATGTCAGCCTAGCACATTTCTTTTAGTATCTATCAGTATTGTTTTGAAGATTAATGTTTTTAAACAACAAGTGCAGTGTTTTTTTTTTTTATGGAAATCTGTTCTGGAGAAATTTCTGCAAATTCATATTCCTAAAGAACTTTTAGCAAGGATATGATGAATATAAATATTTGGGGGATTTTAAAGTTTGGTTTTTATTGATATTTATGAACATTTCATATATTCTGATTGCTTTGAAACATTTCACTAATCTTACCTGGATTCCATAGATTATGATTCTATAATAAGGCACATGTCCTGTTTGAGGCCATCATCTTTGAGCATATAATTCTTTCTGTATACTAATACATACTAATCTGGTGCTTTTGGGCTTGAAATATATTATAACATGAATACTCAAGATTTTTAAAATTGGCCACTTGTTTTTAGTGCCCTTAAGAAAGTCTTAGAGAAGAAAAATGCTTGAAGGCTTCTTAAATGTAAGGTGGCTGTGCTTGAAACTTCTAGGAAGGTAGCTTCTTCTTGTGGTCAAAGTTAATGCAGTCATGAAAGTTTATGTGAGAAGAATTTTCACAGGGCAGCTCCTTAGGGATCACTGACTCAATCAAAAACATGTATTAAGTTATATAAATATTTATTCATTTAAAAAATTAATTCAATACTTATTATGCACAAGGAATGCCATGAAAGAGATATTGAGAGTAATAAAATGAGATATGACATGGTTCTTGCCCTCAATTGTAGTTGACAAAATATGACATAGAATGATAAGATCATAAATTCAGAGCTGGAAGAAACCTTAAAGGTCATCTAGTTCGACATATTTATATACAGATTAAAAAACCAAAGCCCATAGAGGGAATGGGAGGTGGGTTAAGAGAATGAGCATTTATATGGTGACTACTGTGTACCAGGCACTGGGCTAAGTGCTTTTTAACAAACATTTTCTCATTAGGCAAACAGACTTGCCTAGGGTCACACAGCTAGTGTCTGAAGCCGAATTTGAACTTGGGTTTTCCAGAAACCAGGCCCAGTGCTCTATCTGCTGTGTCACCAGCTGCCTCAAGACTTACCTGTGGTCACATGAGAGTGTGAAAAGGGCTGGGAACGTGGGTCATCTTATTACAAACATGGCACTACTTTCAGCAAACCAAGAATGTCTGTTAGCAATGTCACAACCAGACATAAATTGTGTGGGGAGACTTTTGACTGAGTCCAAGTTTTACAGAACAAATCCTTTTATTAAGGGGATTTGTTCTGTGAAGTTTGGATTCAGTGAGAGGGCTACGCTTGAGGACCTAGAGGACCACATGAGGCCTCGAGGCTGCAGGTTCCCCACCCCTGGACTAGGTGCTCCCTTATATGCAGGATACTGTATTTTGACTTCAAGGTTGATTTGCCCCTGGGCTGGATGAAGCAGGTCATTCTTCATGGGTGGCTCCTCTGGGAAACATTCTTACAGGCTTTAGTTACTGGACCTCTAATGGCTCTTCCCACTTTCCAGAGTTCACAAGTTTGTAATCCAAGACATTACATGTCTGATCCTTATTCACAAAGATCAAAAAGGAGAAAACCAACAGTGATAGAGGCAACATAGGTGCCAAGCATTCCCAGCCACATGGCAGCCAGGTGGAGAGAGCAGGTCCCAGGCTTCTCCCCCACAGCAGTTCTTGCTTCACATGCCACTAGGAAAGGGAGAGAGAGAGACAGAGAGACCGGGAGAGAGAGACAGAGAGACCAAGAGAGAGACAGAGAGAGAGAGAGAGAGAATGAGAATGAGAGAATTCTTTACTTGGAGCCTTTTGTATGTACCTTCAGTTCCTGCTCAAGAGCTAGTAAAAAGGTACTAAGTTGACAGGAGAGTGCTTGCACGTGATCCATGGAAAGGAAAGATGGTCATCATTGCCAGATGTATCAGAGTGACCAAGAAAGATTTTTATTAAGAAAAGATTTTTAAATTTAGTAATTAAGAGATCATTGATAACTTTGGAGAGAGCAGTGATGAGACTGAAAGTCAGATGAATAGTTCATGAGAGGAGAGGAGGTTGAGACAGTGAGTATAGACATCTTTTTCTAGGAGTTTCCATAAATACTCTCTGTATTCTGCTATCTATCCAACTTCCTCTTGGACATGGTACAACACTTGTTTTCACCTCTGTAACATAGTTATTGTGTATTATTGCATTTTTATAGTTGTCTTTGTATGTATCTTTTTTTGCTACTAATCTATGAGAGTAGGAATTATTCCATGTAAACTTTCATCCTCACTTTGTAGCATAGTGTTCCAAATTGTATGTATTTAATAAATGTTTGTTCAATGAATAGAGCAAGTTGTTGGGCATATGATTGTTCCAGTTTTATACATTTAGCGAGAAGTGAAGATTTTTGTCATATAGATCTAGACAAATCATATGATAAGTGAGCTCTAGTTACAGATGCTTTCTCTTGTTGTGTTGCTTCAATTTACATTATTCGTTAGAGAATAGCTAGGGGAGTATGATAAGCTGTTCTTTTTCTTCACAAAGAAGGCTTGGGTTGGGCTGTGTATGATAATCTCCTAATGAACATTAAGAAATTTTCTCAAATCAGGATATATGGTCCTAAAAAAGACACAATTTTATTTCTACCTAGTACAGTAAACATATGCACAATAAAATGTCATTCAAATTTGCTGTATGTTTAGTACCAAAGGATCATAGATTTAGAGGTATTATTTACTTTTAAATATTCACTTTCTATATAAATTATTACTATGATAATTCTTTTGTTCAATTTATGTAGTATTGAAGCTAAACCCAAATTCTTGTTTTACTAGAAATTTTTTTTTTAAGTCAGAGAAGCTAAATAGCCAATTTGGAAATATTCAGTTCTTTTATAGAGGGACAGCTTTGATAGTATGCAAAGCATGAGTTGGATTCAGAAAACTTCTGTTTCACTCATCTTGGTCTTATTATCCTCATCTGAAAATTGGGGATAATGATGCTTCTGTTACCTACCTCATAGGAATGTCATGAGGAAAGTTCATTTCAGATGCAACATGTACAGTTCTAATTTATCTTTTCTCCTTAAATCTACTCTTTTTTCCCCTGACTTTACTGTTTTTGTAAGGCACCATCATTCCCCCAGACTCCTGTGTTCAAAGTATTTTGGTTAATTTAAACTTTCTCTTCTCCCTCATTTCTCCATTTACCACGATCTGTCAAGCACAACTTTGTAACCCTGCCTTCCTCTGTCCTCTCTTTTCTATTTTCACTACCATCCTCTTAACATATGTCTTCATTAGTATTCACCTGAAATATTACAATGGGTTTTTATGCTTCATTATTTCCATACCATCTTCATCAATCCACCCATTATACTTCTGTTAGAGTAGTGTTCCTCAGGCTTAGTCTCACATTATGTTTCTGTTCAGAAGTCATCAGTGGCTCCCTATTGCCTAATAATAATTATTTGGAAAAAAAAATGTCAGACTCCTTTGCCTGGCATTAAACACCTTCTGTAATCCTGTGCTACCTTATCTTTTATCTCTTTTTTAATCTATCTGCACAATTAGTACTTTATCTTAAAATGTAGTATATATTCTATAGTTATCTTTGCCTCTTTCCCCATCCTCCTGATTGCTTGCCTCTGTGCTTTGAGTAATAGATGGCCTCTCTCTGCTTCATCACTGGTATATTGCTTGCCATTCTTTAAAGCCTGGTTCAGATGCCACCTTATCCAAGAAGCCTTCCATGGTCTTCATTCTCCCATTTCCTGGATCAGTAACAACTTCCTCTCGTCAGATATCAACACTATCTTTTAAACATCTCTTCCATTCATCATGTAATATTGTTTGTTGTAGTTATTATAACTATGGAAGTTCTACAGACAAGAGACTGTGTTTCATTATCTTTCTGTGTTCTGCACATAGTAGGCCCTTAAAAATTTGTAGATTGTTGACTTTTAAGTATGAGCTATTATTCTTTTGGTAACCTCTGAAAACAGTGCTATAAAATTAGGGTCACTGTTTATTTTGGCTTATGAAACATTGTGATAAGTCTTAACAATGATGAATGGTTTTAAGACGAATCATATAAATGTTGCTTAGTAACTTTCAACTTTGGGTGTTTGCATTGTGGTAGATGAAAGGCTCTGCCAGTGAGTTGGCAGATATATGGTTGTGATTTATTTGTTTTTTCTTTCTGAAGAATGTTATATTAAGATTGAACATGGAAAGGTGATTATCCTAGTTTAGAAAATTGAGAAAATCTTTATTGAAATATAACTGCAGTTAAGTACGATTTTATGTATAGGTCATGTCACATACAACAGATTTCTAAACCGCAGTCAATGGCCCTCTTATTTCAAGTAATACTTAACAAAACTCCAGTACAGTAAGGAGAATTTGAACATTCCCATAGAGGTCACTGTAACAGAGTTTGACTTGTATTTTACTCCTGTTTTGATTCAGAGTTATTAGTACAATGAATATGAATATGAATATATTCCCTAGTATTGGAGAAAAAAATCTGATTAAGTAATAGCAATTTCTTACATTTCTATATCATGTCACAATCTCCAGCATGACTTCTTTGGAGTTACTGTTCGAAGTAGTTTGTGAAAGTATTATCATCCTACCTTTACAGATAAGGAAAGCAACCCAGATATATCTGCCCATGGTCATATGTATTGTAGATATTTGAGATAGGACTCACATCAAGTTCTCCACTCCAGGTCCAGTGCTCCTTCTCTGAACAAAATGTTGTGAGTCCTTAATCGAATTAAGATTCCTTATATTTGGAAAACCTTTTTTGTCCTGGCTGTTTACTGAGAAAGGCCTGGCAGGTACAGGGAAGTAAGGGGAACTCCACTCTCCTTATTTCCCCACAGTTTATATTAGCCATTTTAGATTTCCCTGACCTTCTCAAAGGAGTTCTTTGTAGCTGTTCAGAGTGGAATATTCAGGTGGTATAAAATTATTTAATTTCCTGTGTGTTTCATTATTAAAGCTGGAGAATAGTGCAGTGACATTATTTTGTTCTGCTGCCACAGAAACTCTCAAACATCATGGACCAAGGCTCTATATTCCCCTTTGCAGCTTTGTGAGTTGTACTGATTATCCTACACTTCTTTCTCCTTAAGGACTAATTTCAAATTTAACCATCCACCTATCATTCAGGGTATGGTAGTCCATGTATTTCCTGGGTCATGTTTCTAGGATTCTTATTTCGTGGTTTCCTTTATATTTCACTGGTGTGCATATGTACTGAATTTAGGCATTTGGATTAGTTTAAAGAATTTTGTTTGGTGTGTCTATCTAGAGGGGCAATTGGGGTAATTAGATTGTTTTAAACAAATGTAATCAAATGAAGAGTTGTCCCTCAGAAATGAACTTAATCTACAGTGATTTGCCATTTCACCCAATGTATATATTTGATAATTTTCCACAGAACCACTTCTAACTAGTTAAATAATCATAAGATTTAGACCTCTTAAAATAATAGCCTCTTAAAGTTGGAAGTCACCTAAAGGGCAATGGGGAGGTATGTTTTTGGTGTGAATAGGTTATAGTATATTACTAAGGACAAATTATGCAAGGAAAGTGGTATGTGATTGGAAATGGAGTGAACTGGTAATGAAGGGAGTATCCACATTAATGACTTTACATTTTATAAAAGTATTATAAGATATATAATAATAGTAATAATAACTCCTATTAAAAATGATTTACGAAGTGCTTTCCTCATTTCATGTTATTACAGCATTATAGGTATTGTCATCCCTATTTATTCAGATAAAGAAACTGAGGCTCAGATGGATTAAGTGATTTACTGAAATCACATCATTAATAAATGTTAGAGCCAATATTTGGGTCTAAGTCTCTTCTGACTCCAAGGTCAGTATTCTTTCTACCATGCCATGCTTAGGAATAATCTTGTTTAATCTCTTCATTTTAAATATGGGGAGCCTTATATCCATAGAAACTCTGCTTGCCCAGGAGCATACAGATAATAAGTAGCTGACCTAAGATTTGGATCCAAGTCCTTAGATTTCAAATTATTGTTCTTTCCATTTTGTGGTATTTAATAGTCTTTAGGATAGGATAATTTAAAAATTCAAGATACAAGAATGGGGATCTTTGAAAAATTACAACCAATAAATAGAAGTTCAATTGAAAATGAGTAAAGTGACATTTCAGTGATATGAATGGATATATTGTACTTTCTGTATTTTACTGAAAGTTAAAAAGTTTTCCAGTCAATTTAAATCTTTATTTAAACAGCATTCCTATATTTTAGAATGTCAGATAAACTGAGTAGGGGAGTTTGGCTTAGATATACGTGTATTATGTATATATAATATTAAATGGGATAATTTTCAATGGCTTTGGAATTCCATAGCCCACTCGACCATAGAAACCTCACATTCATTTGTAATATTATTTTTGTAATATTTTATAATTATTTTGTAAAATAGCTTTTGTGCAATTTTAAAATGGAGAAAACCAAAAGGAATGCCAAAGTCTTAATTCAGTTCTATTATTATAAAGAGGAATTTACATTGGATCTATAGTCACTGGATTTGTTATTTTATTTTCCAAAAATAGATCACCATAATTTGCATAGTATATTCTGTTTAGTTATTTTTTTCTTAGAATAAAAAAATCAAGCCACCTAAAATGTTTATCAACAGAGGAATATAATCATAATAATACTAATAATACTACTAATAATAGTTGACTTTATGAGCTTTTTTTTCATTTATACCATGTGAAGGTATAAAATGAGTTGTTTAATATGTTGTGGGAATCAAGATATTGTACACTGAAGCACTTACTAACAGATAAAGATGCTAATCAGAAATGAAAGAATAATAGCAATCAACAGTAGTGAATTGTGATTGCTATCATTTCTTGCACCTTGAAATCATTAATGAACCGTGTGTTTGACATGTGTGTGCAGAAGTAAACAAGCCAAGCCTGTGAGCTTTGGTTCTGTTCTTGACATTTGTAATTAATAGCAGAACATTGAAATTTAATGTTAGAAAAATATGACTTTAATAAAATCTTGCTCTAGTACTTGAGAGGCTGATAACAACATTGTTACCATTGTGAATCTCTCAGCATTTCCATTATGAACTCTTAGTTTAAGGGATATACGATTTAGTTAGAGAAACTTGCTCTGGGCTAAAACTCACTTCCATAATGTTATCCCAGATCACATTCAGGAGTTTTACAAAATGTATCTTTGTTTTCAAAGCTTCATCCCATTCCAACTTCATGCTCTCAAAAACAGTTTCTGCATCTAAAAACAACCTATGTTCTTGGCAACTGTCTCCACATACCCCACCGAAACAAACAAACAAAAAACAATGAAAATTTCCAAACACATTATACTTTGTTGGTAATTATTGAATTTCTATCTTTAGTTCATACTGGTATTTAGGAGTACATCATTTTCAGTTATTGAATTTCACTTCTCAAATGGAAATGGTCATCCTTTTTAAATCCCCAAATTTGACTTTTGGGAAGTCAGCAAGTCTGTAAGTATTTATTAAGAACTTAGTATATGCTAGGCACTGTACATAGGGGATATAAATACAAACAAAACAAAAATTCAGTTCTTGCTCTCAAGGAGCATATATTCTAGAGCAAAAACAAACATAAAAAGAAACTGAAGAGGAGGGAGGTGGATGGGAAAGAAGGTATTAGGGTAAGGGGAATGATGTTGAAATCCAGAGGGTCAGAAACAGGGCCAGAAGAGTAATGAAAGATGACTGCTCTGAGTCTTTCAAAGTGAAGGGTCTGAAAGAAATGCACTAATGGGAGAAAGGGGCTCCCCCATGTATATCTACATATCCATATATCTATGCCTCTATAGCTGTATCTAAAATATTGTAAAGTCAGATGATGTCATTTATGAACCCTGAGAAAAATAAATATTAAGCAATGCAAGGAAATATAAATTGAGAATCCTCAAGTAGATTTTGTATTATTATGCTTTCTGGATGAAAATCAAGTCCTTTTCTGCTTAGTCCCTATTGTATAAGATAAGAAAGATGCTAAGGCAAAGCAAGTATATATGGTAATTTTCAAAGACTGTGCTGCTGTTGAGGTTTAGGAATGGAATAAATGGTAATAGATAACATTATGATGCAGCGTAGTGTCTTTAAACAAGACTTGAAGCAGTATTTTTTATGTAATTTGGGAATGTGACAATCTAGAGCTTCATTAATCATGTATGGCAAAAATCAATCCTTGTTACTCTTTTGGGGTGAATTATGATTTTTGAGTCCTTGATCTTTCAAAATCGGCTCCTTTTTAATCTTCCTGAAAGCTGGCTTAGGTAGGAGCTTCCTCTATTTAACAAAATATTCTTAGGATCTGTCCCTGCCAGCTTTATCTTTCAGCCAATGGCACACAGGTTCATTGTTGTATTAGTTCCTTCAACTCTTCAAAGTACCACCAACAAACTTGAGTTGTATTGAGATTTCAAAACCCAATTTTTAATGATTTAGATTTTTATATGTATATTTAAAAAAACACACACACTTTAAAAAAAATCCTCATGTACTTGGTTTTAGCTGGGATAGGAAATGGAAATAACAAGACACTCTTAGAAAATCTCGCTTCTGTGGACAGCCCAATGTTGCCAGAAACCACGAAGCAATGGAAATATCTCGAGAAAGCTTGTTTCTACAAGACTCCCAGACTGATTACCAGACCAAAGAGGTTCACAGAAATTTAGCTCCAAGCAAGCATTTAAAATTTAGGAGGCGTATCTAATCCTGCTGAGGTTCACCCATTGCTAATTATAGTTGTGTGTGACGCCCAAGTGATTTTGATATCAGCCACATCACCATGTGTCTCTGATTTTGGCATAAGCCATTTAAAAAATACTCTTGCCTAGTTCATATTTATCTACCCTGGATGCACTGGGATGAAAGTTTGCCTTTTTTTCCCCCTTGGTTCTCAGTTTATATTTAAAATTTTCATGTCATGCCTACATTTGGGCATAATTATTTCACTTTCTAGGTACTCAAGTGGTTGGATTTTGAGCATAACCTATACCTCTGTTGTGCTTTTATCGTAGCCACATAAATGTAATTTAGACTTGAAATATTTGCCCTCAGTTTACATTACCAACTTGGTGCATGGCTTGCTGCTGTTATTTTTAAATAGCAAGCAAGAATATTTTTAGGGTAGATGTTGCCCACTTAACACACATTGGTTAGGCCTGCCTCTACGAGTCCTAAATAAATGACTTTGAAGTTGAGAATGCTTTACAAGATGAACTGTTTTGTTTATACTATATCATATCTTACTTATCTCTAAATTTATGCATGCCCATGCTTCCTCACATATTTTTAAAGTGATGCACATAAATAATTGCTACATATTTAAAATTAGTATATGTGCAAACTAAAGGACCATTTTCTTATTATATGATCATTGCCACATATGTATTCATCAGGCAGCTTAGTGGTTTGCATGTATTCCTCACAGAGTATGTGTGCCTGGTTTGATGCTGACAATTATTTACACAAAATTATTTTATGACCTTTATAGTCCCTATAGAAAACTATAAGGTCATGAGGGAAAAAAGAGATGGAGAGAAAAATTTGATATTTTTTAGTATTCAGTAAGGAGAAAATCCAAATAGTGTTATTGTTTTTTTTTTAATCCATAGAGGGATTTATTGTTGAAGATTCTCTAACCTATTTTTCCCATTAGTTAGAAAAACAGTGTTTAGGCCTTTATAGTTTAGAATAATTAGAGAACAAATGCTTTTTAAATCATATCCAGACTCAACATCAACCCTCTGCCAGTTTACTAAGTAAATAATATGTGAAGCTCCAACAACCCACCTGTTTGGCTTTTATGATATTCTGGTGAGTGTAAGAAGGAATTCTCTCAGCTTGGCTGAAAAGCCCTTCTTGGAATTGGTTTACTCCCTTTAAAATATTTAATTGTTCTACTTTGATTTGGGAATCTAATACTACTTTTCACTTTCAATTCTTTTTCATCGTTTGAAAAAGGGAGATGGACAAATTGGTCATCTAAAACCCCCTCCTTGGAAGTATAACCAAATGCTCTTAGTCATTCTTTATTTTGTACTTTTTGATCTTATTTCTTATTTTATGATCAGCTTGTCAAAATCTTATTTAAATGTTTTATTCAAACTTAGAAATTAAACTTTTCTCAGTATTACCTGTATCTTAAAATGATTACTCTTAGAAAAATTATTACTAGAATTATTTATTTTTCTGCTGTATATAGTATAGGACAGCAGAAATAGGGTTCAATAGGCTTTCAGTTGTGGTCCTGGATCCACAATTAATTAGCCCTGTCACTTTGGGTAAATTCGCTACTGTGGAACCATTTCAGTTACTCAGCTATAAAATGAAAGGTTTGGATTTTCAGGTCTATCTGATCCCTTCTATAATTTGGACATTCAGTAATTCTGAATGACTTTCATTTTAGCTCAATAATGCCTTTTTTTAAAAACATTGATCTTTTGTATTTGAGCTGTTTATTAGATCTAACATATTACTTTTCCATATATATTTATTTCTATTGTCAACATGTACAGTGTTATTAACAATTTTCTCACCACAATTTCCCAGGAAGCCCATATTTTTTTGAGTTACAGTAACACACTTTGGTCACTAAGTCTATTTTTAAAGTCTGATAATGAAACTTTTAAATAGCTCTTTTATAGGTCTTTGTGTATATGCACTTCCATAAAGTATGCATATAGTTATCTATATCCTGTTGTCCTGTACACTATACTTTGTGTGTATATGTACTTGAAAAAGTTAGTTCATGAAATTCATTTAGTGGAATCCTCTTCCCTGTGTGTTGGTAGAGTATCAAAGTATGGCTTCCAAGTATATAGTCATAAAAATCCACAAAGTTCTTCATGGTTATGAATATCTTTCCCACTAGTATTTTTGGTGACATTTTTATAAAAGTGTGCATGTGCTACCAGAATTCAAATGAAAAACCTGTACTTATTAAAATTACTTATATTATAAAACATTAAAAATTATAGGAAAATATTTGAATAAAAACTAGTTAGGATATATGATGTGTGTGTATGTGGAATCTTGGCTAATCAGTTTTATATAGCAGAGCCTAAGGAAAGGGACCTCAGATTGTAAAACAAACAAAATTCATTGTTAACTTCCACAAATAAAAATGTTTATGCAAGAGAATTATTACCTACCACTGTTCAGAATAATTTATGGATTGAAGTAATTTATGACAGTGCCTTTCAAAGAGCCCAATTATCTTGTAACTAGTACAACATGGGATAGAATTAATCCCTTTTTAACTACAGTGAGAATATTCAAATGACTTGGTTTCATGAACTAAATATCTAAAGCAGACAAATCACAGAAAATCATGCAATAGGAGGGCACATGAGAGAGTGCTACAGAGATTCCAGGTCATAGTGTTTATTATGAAACATTAGTTACTATGAAAATCTGGTTTCCATATGGGATATGTTACATGTAATTTATGTAAACCACATTAGTAATAACTTCTATCAAGTGGTACTAAACATAAACTCCAGCCACCATAATGGTGCATGTAAATTGTGTGTGAGGAAATTGCCAATGTTGGGTTAAGTTTTTTCAGAGAGAAATTCTCAAATTGTTAACCCTTCACAAATGACAAAAGCATACTTCATTTATAGATCTGTTTCCTTAGGCTATGGCCTGGTCATGTTGGAGCTGAAGAATATTTGATAGGATACCTTAAGAAATTAAGTATAAGTCCCCAGAATCAGAGGCCAGGTATCTGAATTCTGAACTTAATATTTATCTAGTGATTGTTATTTTGTTTATAAATAGTTGATTTTCACGGTTGTAGTTTATTTTACTGTTTTTAACTATGCAGAGTGTGACCTTTACAAGAATCTCTCCCCTATTGGAGGTGGGGGGTAGGAGAGGGTAAATTGCAAATATGGAAGTTGTAATCGATGAATAAGATGTTCTTCAGAGAAAGAAACCACATTGGCATTTATTTAAAAAAAAAGACAAATCTGTGAGATACTTGGATTCATTGAAAGCAATAATAATAATTAACAATAATAATATATTTAAATTAGCAATGATGGATATAATCTGTGTAGTTTCACCGGAAGATGTGGATGAGTCTTTAACAGTCTTACAAGAGACTGTTAAGCAGACTTGGTGAGCAGAGGGTATGAAGTCCTTACACAGCTTAAAGATTAGTTAAGGTAGGAGAAGTTTGAAGAAATGACATATCAAAGGTGAAGCAGTTTCATATTGAAAGAGAACATGAATAGAGTATAATGCTATGATTTCTTTAGTTAGTGCCATATAAGATAAGGAAGGGCAAAAAAAGACAACAACAACAACATGTAAAAGGATATTGATAGGATCTTCAGGAGGAGCCTAAAATAGTTGCCCAGCAAATCAACTAGATAACATCCTAGAAGCACCCCCCTCAAAAAAAATTAGATGAAGAAGGAATTATTTTAGCCATTAGGGAACCAACTATTCACCTACCAGTTCTTATGGGAAAGAGGTGTTAGGTGATTCAAAACCAGAATTTGTTAGTTTAATATTTACATCCAGATAAATTTTTTTTCATAAGCGTCTTTTCATCAGCATGATCAAAACCACTACTGTTTACTTGGCATTGTTTTGTGTGCCACAAAGTGTATCGACAAAATCTTGCAGGGATGACAGAATGAGGATCCAGAAAGATCTTGTTGGTTAAAACATTGTTCCAAATCTCTTAAAATGAAATTTAGTCAAGACAAATGTGAACTTTTTTTCTTGTACTCAAAAATTTGATCTTATTAGTACAAGATAGTGGAGGCATGGTAAAATAACAACTCATCTGAATAAAATATCTGGTTGTTCTCGTGGACCACAAGCTCAGTATGAATCATTGCTGTGATGCTACAGCCAGACAAAAAGAGAAAGATCTCAGGCTACATCCAGAGGCATTGATTTCAGTAATACGGAAGTGATTAATGCATTTGATTTGCCATAGCCATACCGCATCTGAAGCATTACGTTCAGTTCTGGGCAGGACAGTTTAGGAATGATGTTAATTAGCTGGTGAATGCCCAAAGTAGGGTGACCAGAATGGTAATGGACCTTATGTTCATGACACATGAGGATCAGTGGAAGTGATTAGACATATTAGCTGCCTTGACATACTTGAAGGTGTGTCATGTGCATGAGAGATTCAGTTTGTTCTGTTTAGCCATAGATGGCAGAAACTGGAGGAATTTGTAGAAGTTACAAAGTGGCAAATTTAGGCTTGAGGTCTGGAATAACTCATCAAAACTAAAGCTGTCCAAGCAGTAGAATTGGGCTTTCTCAGGAGGAAGTGATTTCTCTCATGGGAGATCTTCACTCAATGGCTGATTGATTCCTTGCAGGGTGTTCCATAGTGGGGATTCTTTACATCTATCTCTTTAAGAGGGAGACCTATACAATCATTTACGTTAACGTTTTTCCTTAAATGCGTTTATTTTCCATGAATTGGACTAGATGCCCATTGAGGACCTTCCTAATGGCAAAATTCTAAAGTGCCATGCTCTATATGCAGTTATGAATACCATGAAAATTATTTCATAGGTAAACTAGGGAAATAAGATTTTGCTAGGCTCTGAGCCCCTTGTTTTTCTCCGTATCACCAGGTCTTAGTACAACACCTGCCTCATAGTAGGCATTTAATAAATGCTTGTTTATGTTGATCCTTGACCTGTACTGATCAAAGAGTATGAGAAACAATATGGTAATACCATCATATAAAATGTCTTGAATGCTTTAAATTGAGAATCCAGGAAAACTGGCTGTTATGGAAGTATTATAAAAGAAAAATATGACAATATTAAGGACTATGAACTGATTATGGTGGTTACTAGCAATGAAGCTTTCCTGGTGAATGAACTGAGAAAATTAAGACCTGTTTTGTTAGAAAAGTAATAGAAGATAGAGAAGATAATGAGAAGCCATGGTGGGTACTTGGTTTCAGAGTATACTTCGAGAAACACAAGGGGAAAAAATTCAAATGCATTTAACAAAACAGAGTTGGAGCATAGAGATGATGGGGTGGGCCATAATAGGAGATAAGTATGCAGAAATAGAGTGGCCACAGAGTGATATGTAAATATAGGTTTTTTTTCAGTCCTTTCCTGGTAGAGACTCCTTAATACTTTTCCATGTATGAACTCATTGATTCTCAAACAGAAATCAAACAAGTCTCATCTACTAGTAAAACAGCCCACATTTATATGACTTTTGAGGTTAAAATGACTTTTTAAAATACAACAGCTTTGTTCAATAGGCAGTGCAAGTATTATTCTTATTTTGCAAATGAAGAAAGAGAGATTTGGTGAAGGTTGATGACTTACCTACAGTCATGATCATACAACTGGTAATTGTTGGAGGTTGGACTTCAATCCAGGTCTATGGATACAAACTTAGGACTCTTTAAAGCTACAGTGTAGTTCAGTAAAGAGAAAGTGAGGCATTTGAACAATAGCATTAGTACAGAACTAACTTCTATTAGTTATATTGTGGAAGCAAATTGCATAGAAAATTATGGATAATTTTGAAAAAATGAAATACAGGTGGCTCATTTGAAACAGCCTCCAATTAAAACCACATTGTATTAAATAGAGTCTGTTTTAGATGAACTATTCTGTATGCTAAATGTAAATGAAACAACATTTGTAGATGCAATATCTGGTATACAAATCATAGGATCCTAGAATGTATAACTTGAAAGGACCTTAGATTTCAATTTCCCCATTTTATAGCTGAGTAAACTGAGGCTCAGAGGGCTTAAGTGTCATGACTGATTATAGGGTTGAGTTTAGTGTGGATGCTTGAGGGCACAAACTGATTACCAAGAAGACCTGTGAAACAATCTTGTAGTGTTACTCAGGAATATTTTTGTTCATTTTGGATGAGAAGACATCTTCTGGCCTATAAAAGGTCAAGGCCATATCCAGTAACTTTGTACTAACAGGCCCCAGCAATAGTCTGGGGCATGTAAAAATATAAGTTACTGACAGAAGAACAGTTCAGTTTGTTACCCAGGCATCCCCACACACATACAAAGCCCTGTAAAAGGGGAATCCAAAATGTCTTGTTTTCACAAGACCATATCTGAACTAGCCTTTCATAATTCAGTGCAGTTCTCTGGTTTGGGCTTGGATAATACTGCTATAGGGAGGCATATTAGTCCATGATAGTATAATGCTTTGAGAGACAGTATGATGTAGTGGTTAGAGGGCCAGTCTTGAAGTCTGAAAGACTGGGTTCAAGTCCTATCTCTGACATACCAGTTGTGTGACCGAGGGCACATCACTTAACCTCATTGTTCCTGGTTACTATAATTGTTCATCTGCATTGATCGTTCCCCATGCCAATGAAATCACAGATTTGAATCCAAAACTAAAATTAGTAGAGGTGAATGCAAGGGTTCTTAACTTTTTTTGTTTCACAGACCCCTTTAGCATCTGGTACAACCTGTAGACCCCTTCTCAGAATAAGAGTTTTTAAATGTATAAGCATAAAATATGTAGGATTACAAAGGAAACCAATTCTATTGAAATGCAGTTTTCAAAATATTAAAAAGCAAAAAACAAATTCACAGAGCCCAAGTTAAGAACTTCTGACCTAAAGTATTGGTGATTGTCTCCTTTTATTAAAGTCCTAGAACAAAGATGTAGAGAGAGAAAGAAAGATAGATGTTATCTATTCCAACTCTGTCACTTTATTGAGAAGAAAACTGAGACCCAGAGAATTTACACATTTCAACCAAGGTCACACAGATAGTAAAAGTGGTAGAGTTGAGATTGAAACACAGGTCCTCTGAATCCAAATCTGTGCTCTTTACATTTCACCGTGTTCTCCCTGCTCATGTGAACACTTAATTACCAGGTTTACACCAGAGGCTTTTTCACTATCTTACAGACCATACTCTACCAATATAGCTTTGAAATATTACATATCTGTTTTGTCCAGTCTGTCGTGGCTGTTGACATGTACCCAGTTGTAGTCATTTTGACTGACACTTCATTGCTTTATTGTGTTCTAAATTGTGGTATAATCAGTAGAGAGAGCTATCTGTGACTTCACAATCTGGATGGTTAGCCTGATTTAGGAAGAATTCTGTAACAAATCATGTAGGAGGCTCTTTTCCATTCAAAGACCCTTTCCTTCAAGCAGATACTCAATTCACCTTTAAATTTTTACTGTCATCTTCTTTCCAAATCTTCAAGGAATGTCAGCTTATTTCTGTTCTCTATATGTATCAGCCAGTACCCAGAGCATTGGAAGCCTTTTTAAAGGGATGCTATCCTTTGTTGTGCAAAGAAAAACATCCCAAAGAGTTTTCAGACTGGTAACCAATTTTTAGAAATTTTTGTGAACTGAGAGTGATTTTTGATTGTTATTACTGAAACTAGACTTGGGGGAAGGTCCTAGGGAAGACCAGAAGATTTGTGAAGACTAGCTACAGAGAGGTCTTAACAGCCATCAGTAGTGTTTGTATCAGGAAGATAAACTTCAGGTTGAGTTTTTATGTTTGGCCCCTTTAGGGTTGTGGAAGGTCACAGTAGTCCTTATGGAAGTCATAGATAAAAAAGGGTCAATGCTGCTGTAGAGTAATCATCTAATTGTTGGGGAGGATCCTTAGTCCCTTTTTATAAGGGTAAGATTATTAACCTAGTCATTTTTTCCATATTTCAACCTGAATAGGTTTACTTCATAGATTTACTCTGTTAAATTTATCCTCCTGTAGTATGATATACTGTTAAAAATCCACTATAATGTGTTCTTTTGAACAGCTGTTATGTCTCAGGGCAGAGTGGGCAGCATTTGAGTGGTTCATCTATGTTTTTAGTTTTTTTAGAGTGCTTTGACAAATAGAAGTGGTATATAAAGCTACTGGATTTTATTAAAAAACATGCTTTTGAGTGGTGCAAACAAAGACTTGGATTTACTTTTAATTCAGCTAGATTTTCAATGAAAAAAAAATGTATAGGAGCGAGGTTAAATGGAAAGAAGAGCACCTAAATGTTGATATGCAGTTAATTAGCCAGACCTCATAGATAAAAAAAAATGGACAACTCTTTAAGTAACCTGTAGTCTAATTCATCACTAACAGAATGGGTTAATTTTGAGAAAACATCTTTTTTGTGTCTTTTAGTATATTGACGTTCTCTACTCTGTTGGCTTTTGCTTTGGTGTAAACTTCCAACATTGTGGTGTAGGGCAAGAGATTTGTAGTAAAGAGTCATGGGTTCAAATCATTGGTCTCTTATTTACTATTTCTGTGACCCTAATCCCTTAGTCTCCCCTTCCTTAATTTTTCAGATTCAATTCTTTATTTGATCAGTTTTGACTCTCAGGCCATTATTAGAGCTTAGTAGATTTCTGTACATGATCTGATATATGAATTGTTCTTCCTTGCCTTTGAGAATACTATTCTTTATGCTATTAATATGCAGTTGAAAATGAATTACAAATATCACTCAGTATGGTTATTCACAGTTATATGTTTTGTTATGATCATTAGCTGTGGATTTTTTACTCATTGTACTTATCCTAACCACACATATCATATGATTCAGTGATACTGGCATTCTTGCTATTTCTCAAACAAGATACTCCGCCTCCCCCCAACTGTGCATATTCACTGACTGTCCCTCATGCCTGGAACTCTCTTTCCCCATCTCTGTCTTCAAGCTTCCTTCAAGTCTTAACTAAAATCCTAACTTCTGCAAGAAGCTTTTTCTGGTCCTCATTAGTGCTTTACCTCTGTTGACTGTTTCCAATTTATCCAAGATACCTTGTTTGTACATAGTTGTTTGCATGTTATTTTCCCTACTAGATTGTAAGCTCATTAAGAATAAAGACTTTTTTTTTTGCCTTTCTTTGTATCCCCAGAGCTTAGCATAATGCCTGATATGTAATAGTTGTGAAATAAATAGTTGTGGACCTGTTGACTGTACCATCTTGAGCTAATTTTACTCATCTTTCTTTCACCCAACATTTGGGTTTTCCTCCCCCTTCCCTCTCTCCTTACATCAGGGGTTCTTAATATTTTTGTATCACTGACCCTTTTGGCAATCTGGTGAAGCCTCTGGATCCCTTCTCAGAATTCTGTTTTTAAATACATAAAATGTATACTGTTACAAATGAAGCCAAATACTTTGAAATGCACTTATCAAAATAATTTCTTTTTCAAGTTCATGGATCCCAGATTAAGAACTCCTGCCATATACAACATAGCAAAATCTACTTGAGGAAAAATGTCATCTATTGGTACTTAGGTTTTATATAATGACACAACTAATTTATTGTTTCAGGCAGCTGTTGTGTTTAGGTTGGGGATTCTTTGTTCTGGAGATAATGTTATTAAAAGAGAAAATTATTTTTAAACCAAGGTTCGTGTGGAAAGAAAAGAAATAGACTATGGCCACTGGACAGTGGCTTTTTCCCTAATAAATCATCTTGAAAATGTGAGTCAGGAATTATGTGTGTACTGGTAAAATTGGTGATAAAACCAGAACATCAAAGGAATGCCTTTCCTGTTAGTTCTGGGCACCTGTATTTAAGTGATTCTCATGATCTAAAGATGACTTAACTTTGTAGAGAAGGCAGTGACAATCCTGGTCAGCAAGCTTTTATAAAATGCTTCATTACTTAAAACAGTATTGGGCCTTATTCCTTGACTCTAAATTCAATAACACATCAAGATAATTATATACTTAATAAAAATGTTATTTATTACAGTGACATCAGAATTGAAGTCAATGAATACTTTTGTGGAATGAAAAATGTACAAAGGACTACAAATCCCATAATACATTGCTAGACTTTTTATTTACTTTAACAGCCCTATTTATCCAGATGAATTTAGCCTCACAGAAGGGAAAAGTGAAGTTTTTGCAAAAATAGTATACTGTTGGGGTCCATAGGAGTTACTGAGAAGTTTTCTCTGAATGTTTTTTATTTTAAATGAAGCCTAATCCTGGGTATTACTACATAAACACCAAATTTTTCTGAATTTATATACATTTCTGCAGTAACACATGCCACAAGTTAGTAATCTGAAACTTAACAAGCTTGCGTTGTGTGCACTTCCATGTGTATGTTTCTCTGTTTACGTGGGCATGTTTCTCTAGCATCTAACAGTTATTTTATGTGTCATCTTGGAGTGTACTAGTCAACAAAGGCCTCACTATCATCTTTTTGAAACCCAGTTCCCTGAATCAGTGGATTTTTCTACACCCCTAAAACTTCTGAGACTCTCTGAGCTCTGACTAAACAATATGGCTGGCAAGTTTTAGGGACAGAGCAGAGACACAGACCAGAGACAAAGAAGCCCCTGAGAAGGCAGACGGACTTATATTGCTTGTGGTTTTTCAGTACAGCTGGTTTCAGATGTGTCGGCCTTGTTCTGCACTGGTCCCACTGCCAAAGCAAGACTGTCACACAGCTGGTAGTACTTACTGTACTTGCGGGAAAGTATGTGATTCATTAGTTGGAGACGTATGTTTTTCACCAGTTCTGGTCATGTTTTTGTTAGGATGTGGTAAAAGCATAAGCAGGGGGTGAAGGGACAATGGAAATATGTGACTTGTTAAAGATTGGCCCCAAACAGTTATTAGCTAAATTGTACACCATAAACCATCCACTGAATCTCCTAAGACAAATGGCTTAATTCTTTCTTCTTCAGTTGAGGTCATTTAGTCATAAGTGGTAAAAATTATCAACACTGAATCTTCTTTTCTTCCTCTTCTTTTTTTTCCTGTAAAGTATTATGATCCATTTAAACCCCAAACTATAATGTGAAGAGAAGTCATGCAAGTAAAAGACATTAATTTGCTGAAAGATGCCCATGACGAGTGAAGAGCTTTAACTAGAGTGATCGGCTGCTACTGATAAAATATGAGTATGGCATAACGGCTAATAAGAACTACTTTTAATACCACTGGGTGTGAGGAGAACAATAAATGGGAGTTTCTTTGTCCACAGATGATAAAGCAGGCTAAAGTTGTACAGCTGAGAATGAGGAATGATCGTTTCCATTAATTATGGTGTCATTAATAGGCTTGGATCAGACTCTCTGACGCGGTCAGTTGGGGGTATCATGAAGCACTGCTGGTGTGAGTTGCATCTGTTATTGGGCCATTATCCGCAAGGTAGTCTCTGAGCTTCTGAATATTTTACACCTGCATGGGCCTACCTAGATTCATTTAAAAATGACCACTGCTGCGCTGTTCCCTTTACATATATAGATATTTGCTTTAACCTTTACTTTCTCAACTTCATTCAAACACTTGCTCCTCTGCCATACACACACAGTCACTCGGTAAGCGTGTATTAAGCACTTACTATGTGCTAGGTATTGTGCCAAGTGCTAGAGATACAAAGAAAGAAAAAAGCAGTCCCTATCCTCTGGGAGCTCACGTTCTTATGGGGGAGGCAACGTGAATAATGGTAGAGAAAAGGTAATTTTAGAGGAGATTTTGTGAAGGCTTACGTGATAAATTATTGGTGGATTGGCCCCTTCAAAGAGATATTGGACCTCAACCCCCCTTTTCCTTCCTGTTCAGCTTTTCCTACACTTTAATGTACCATCCATACCTCCCCACATATCCCTGCAATTGCTGGACTATGCAGAATTAGAACCAGGTCTGTCTCTGACAATTAGCTCAACTTGACTGCAGCTGAAATAGAGGAATGCACTCAGGGGCCGCAGTCTATGACGAAGTTTAACAGAGCAGAAAGAAGGGCATCTGTTACATGCCTGATTTCAGTCGCCTCACTGTCACCTGAAAGTTACCAGCTCTGAGGCATGTGGGTGCTGTTTGGTAAACAAGAGGCAAGTATTAATTAACCAGACTGTGAGTGTGTGAAGTGCTGCTTGTCAGATCTCTGCCATCTCTTTCACTTAATGCAATGTCGCAATGAGTTCCTCCAAGATCTATTAAGATGACCTGTGGCATTGAATACTTCAGCACTTAGGCTATTCTTGTGAATATTCTTGTTGACCTTTGTCATCTTGATTTTTTTTCAAAGTCCAGAAATCTGTGTTTGTCATTTTTTAGTCAACTGACTAACTAAGAGAGGCTAGAGAACACTGTGATACTTTTCTAGAGTCTGGTTTTTCTTTAAATTGGGACATTGAACCCAGTACAGAATTGTGGTCTGTATTTTCTTTCAGTCTCCTGCTGCCCACCTTCCACTCACCCCTCCCCATCTGATGGTTCGTGCTTGATTTGAGGTCTGAAATAATGAGAACACCTCTGCATGATCAAAGTTTTTTCCTGCCTACTGGTCTCCACTGCAGTCCTGGTATATGTATTTGGTAGGCTACAAACAGCTTGTTGTAATGTATTTGCAGGTAATACAATTACCCTTCTGTTCTATTCTTAACATATTCATTTGCTTTTGCATTCAATAGTTATAATGAAAAGATGAAATTTTAAGATCTTCTTATTTTCATTTAGCATTGTAATGATTTAAAAAGTTTTTTTTTTCAGCTTATGGAATGTTTTATAGAGGATCACGTGTGCTTGCATGTATTGATGAATTGATATGTTGTCTGTTTTTCATAGTCTTATAATTCTTTTGGGTGTGCTGCTTAAGGTTTACCAAGGTCTGCAGGCAAACATAACAAGGTAACACAGTGTCTGTGGTTATTTTTCAGTATACACATCTCTGCTAAACAGACCATTATTTTTGTAGCTTTTTGTTTTGTTTTGTTTCTTCTGAGGGCCCGAGCTAGCTCCTCATCCATTAGAAGATGATGTAATGCCAATGGGATCTAGCCCCACACAGCTTGAACCCAAAACGATTCCAGTTGTCAGTAGTTGAGTGTGGATGACCAGAAGGTGTGATGCATTCTCCACTGTATTTAGAATTGTTGCACTAGAAATATCCCACCCAGTTATGTTGGCCCTTTGGTCTTTGGGAAGCTTCTCCCAGCCACACCTGCATTCCTGCTGTCCAGACCCATCTTTTATTGCCAGCGATCTTTGTGCAAAGATATCTTGGGCCAAAGGGGGGGTGGGGTGGGGTGGGGTGGGGCCAGGGGCAAAGGAATCATCCTTCTCATTATTGCTTAGAAGGAAAGGGCAGGAAGGGAAAGACATCACACTATCTAGAGAGTTAATAATGCCTCAAAAATCTCTTTATCTTTCTAAGATGTTTGCTGTGAAGTTTAATAAGCCAGCTGTGATTTTTTAAGCTGTCGAATTCTGTTTTTTATTTCATTCCCCCCTCCCCAGCTTTTTTTTTCCTTTTGTGTTTCCTCTCCCCACCCCCCCTTATCTCAGGGGAGTTTCTTGAGACTGAGAAAGAGCTGAGGTTTATGTTAGAAGAAATTAAGGTTAATGATCATTGGCTCATTTTCATATTCTGTGGGTGTGGATGGAGGAGTAATCAGTGCAGGTGGCCTTGCCAGTTGGGAGTTTCTCTTTGTCATCAAGAAAATAAGGAGAGAGCAGGGATTGAATTACCACAACTATTTCGGGACTAAACATATTTCATTTCCCGATCGGGTCTGGTTTAAGGACACAAAGCTGACATTAATTTTATCCAAGGAAAGCACAGCAATTTTTTTTTCATAATTTGACTGAATGCATGGGGTAGATTCATGTTCAAATTTAATTCTACAGTAATCTTACAAATAATGCTCAGAAAAGCAGAGGGCTTTTTGATTCACTTTGACAGTTTATGTTTCTGTGCCCAATTACCACTTACTTATTGAATGTTAAAGAGCTGCTTTTTAAAATGTGTACCCTGACTGCACCAATTGGCTTCCCAGCTGCCTGCTATTACATATGAAGGTACTCCTTTCTAACTTTTTAAAGGATGTACACATTTGAAATAGTTATGTTTAGCTAGCAAAGGAAGTGGGGGATTTGGTTAAGGAAGTGCATGCTGGCCTTGAAAGAATATCTAGTGTGCGTTATAATTTCAGCCATATAAAGACCATTCTTTAAAATGGATGTTGAATTTTCTGGGGACTGGGGAAGGGGGGGAGGGCAGAGACCTGAAATGACCAAGTAAGCCACATAAGTAAACCTGAACTCAAGGAGTATTTAAGTTCCAATTGGAATTTTTTCTCACAGCTTTTATGTGTTTCTGTTGCCACTGATGTAACTTGTTATAAGCAAGAGATTCTGATTCAAGATCTTGAATGGAAGGCATAAAAGTTGGCCATAGACAATAAAAGTCATCGAGTAAGAGTATAAATAATTGCCATGCATGATAGGTTTTCTTTCTTAGTATAGGTGATCTGATTTTTTAAATGCAAGCTTTAGCCCGTTCTTCTGGGTGTAAATATAATGCCAATGTAAAACTAACTTTTATGTTACATGAGCATTTTGGGGAGGGGGAGGATTATTCCCTTCTGTCTCCTTCCAATTCTATGGATCTACTTAGCAGTTGTGTGGTTGATGCAGGGAGTAGAAGTTCAGTTATCATTACATCAAACAATTCATTGCCCCATTGTAGTTTAGACCTAGTAGAAGTCAAATCCATATTTTCCCTTCTCAGTTCTCAGTGGTAGCAGTCAACATCCAGTCTGAATATTCATTACATATTCATTACTATGAATAGTTTTCTGCTGTACCTTTCCATGACTTATTAATAACTTATGAAGAGCCCATTCCCAAACATAGAGAGGGCAAAAATGTCTTAGTGGTTTCTGGAAACTCCATGTAGCAAAGTGATGGGAAGGCTTGTCATTGGGTTGACAATTCTGAAACACTCAGTTAAGATTTTTTTTTCAGCATCCCTTTGCAGCAAAAATTAAAATTTTCAGGGATTTTGTAACTTTTAAGTAAAGCTCTACTGTAGGCTAAAACTTGATATGAATGAAAATCTCCCTGGAAACTTGTAAATTTTTAAAAAGTTTAACCTTTTAACACATCGTTTCATCGGTTTAATAAAAATTGAATTGAAGAAAAAAATCTTTACATGTGACAATCTCAAAGGTAGCCTTTTTTCTTCTTCCTCTGCCACTTGCTCATACTTTTTCTCCCCTCAATGGCATAACATAAAATTGGCTTCAGTAGACTTTGTTCAAGGCATATGAGAGACCACCTTAGACTTTAGACAAGGGATCCATTCACAATATGTTCTCTGCTCATTTGGTATTACCAAAAGCAAGCAGCCTTGAATTTTGTCTCAATTTAGTATTTATTTATCAGACATGGGGAACATTTAAAAAGAAAGATAATTAATATTTTACTATGCATAGGAGTATATAACTTAATGTTAGTTGCATAGAACATAAATTGAACTTCTTAGAAAATTAACATTAAAGAAAAACCCTCTGTACTATAGTAATGTATAGTATTCTCATTTTCCTCTCTAGCTTCTACATGGTGTTCTTGCCCATGATTCTTTTTCTCTACTCACTCCAGCCCCATTTCTACCTTTTTATTCTCTCCCTGTACTTGATCATTCTTCCTGTCTCTTTTTTGGGGGGGGGGTCTCTTTCTCTAAGTTATGAGTTTTTTGCCTTCTCTTCAAAAGATCACATCAAATGTTATAAAGTTCCTGACTTTTTTTTTCACCCTGATTACTCCTGAGTTTGAGAGAGCTTAAACTCATCATGCCAGTATCAAATTCTGTATCTTGAAACAATCTTCTCATTTTGTAAACTGCCAATATGTGATTTAGAACTCTTTTAATATGAGATTTGTTAATTTGTTTTCTATGTTTTCTATATTTGTTTTAATATTTTGATAACTATTTCAATATAATTGGTTTTCTTTGTAATCTAATATACTTTATTTTATATATTTTAAAACATTATTCTGAAATGGGGTCTATAACTTCACCAGACTGCCAGAAAGTTCTGTGAAACAAAGAAGGTTAAGAATCCCTGGCCTGGGCTGTGACCTATCCTTGTTAATATATCATGCCATCAGGTAGTCAGTTAGTCGGTCCATTTTGTTTTGAAATCTTTTAGCAGAATTAAATTTTCCTTGATAAGGCTTCCAATAAGCCAAGATGTTTGAATTTACTCACTTCGTCTATTTTTTAATGCATGTAATAAAATTATGCCAGTTTCTTGCCTACTTACATTTTTTAACCTCCTACTTCCTTTTGCCCAAATTTAATCATCCCTAGAACTGAGATACTAGATATAACTGGTAAAATAAAATGCTCCTTGAGGTCAAAGAATCTAGAGAATGTGGAAGATTCAGCTACCCAACAGCAGCAGAGTTGCATGTAGTTAAATGTTTCTAGCAAGGATTTATCTCTGTATCTCTATTCATTTTGGGGTTAGACTAGTGATGGACCATCTTTGCGTAAAACTGGATTGAGTGCTACATGTGAAGTCAGGAAGACGTGAATTCAAATCCAGCCTCTAATACTATCTGTGTAAACTCTGTTTCAGTTTTCTCATCTGCAGAGTGGGGATATTAACAGCATCTCCCTCCCAGAGTTGTGAGGATAAAAAGATGATTCTTATAAAACATTTTGCAAACTTTAATGCTACAATAATAATAATAATAATAATAATAATAATGATAATTATTATTTCCTTGGCATAGACAAGAGAATGTGTACAAACACAGGTTTGGCTGTCTCAATATACGTTGAAGAATCCCAAAGTACAGTGTGATAAATCTTGGAGCACAAGAGGACAGTGTATATGCAGTGAGAAATTAAAGCAGGCCACCTTTGTTGAGTAGAAATACTCATAATAAAGACGGGCAGTCAGAAAGGATGGATACAAGTCAGGGTCCCTAGGGCCTGGTGGAAGGCATCATTGAAACCAGTAAAATATAGTGGATTTTTATCAGTTTCTTATTTGGATTGAGTAGAATTGAGAAGATATTGAAGGAAGAGAAGAAGCTGGACTTGGGGACTGGGGCTCATTCCTTGGGGGTGAGGAGGAAGAAGAAGGTAAAAGGGGAATTGGGGAAGATGCCCAGGCAGCGAGTTGATCATCAAAATCCCCTGTTGCAGGAAAAAAAGAGGCTTTTGATATTATCACTGGTGTTATTTGGATAATGGATTGGAAGCTTCAGAGGCTGCTTCCGGTGGTGTGGGGAGGCCACTGAGGTCCTTTTAAAAACTTTGACATTTCAGTCACAGACTGAGAGATTCAGGCACACTGAGAGATTAGAGGCATGCTGAGGGTCCTTACAGGCAGGATGTGATAGAGACTGGACCTGTAAAGTCTTGTTGACTCTCGTCAGATCTATGCCCTACACCATATTGCCTCAATTATATGTATGCATATGTGCTTATGTCCCTTTTTATTATCAAAGTAACCTATTAAGGAGGATTTTTCTCCTACTTCTATGTGGCACATATTTGCTGTCACAATTTGTGCTCCTGCCTTTTACATTCAAATGGACCTCTGTTCTTTTCCAGATTTAGTAAGTTCTGTATTCATGTAAGAAATAATGCAAGCTGTCTGATATAAATAAATCCTAATTTCAACTCATAAAATAGGTACTTTTTATTTCTCATCTTAACTTGTATACTTAGTGCCCTTGATATTTTTTAACCATGCTGTTGGTTCAGATCATCCCACAAGGGTAAAACTGTACTCACTAACTTAATTGAAACAGCATTAAATAAATCCTTCTGAAAATTCTCTTTGGAAAATTAGATGAAACTGTAAATCTCTAGATACTTAAACTAGGTGATATGTTTATCTATTGTTTTTGTCACATTGCCCCATTTATGGGCCTAGAGTTAGTACACTTTATATACAAGCATTGTAAATGTTGAATAATTAAGAAAGAATACCAGAATTTGGAGTCTGTAGAAGACCGTAGCAATCAGCCATTATAGTTTCTTTATTTTTCTTTTTAGATGAGGAAATTGAGAATTGTAGATATTAAGTGACTTGCTCAAGGTAATGCAGTTAATAAGTGACAGGGCTGGGATTAGGACTTTGTTTTCCTGACTGTTCAGTGCCTTTTTCATTGCCATTGTAATGTTGATGTGGTTTTTTAGTGTTGTTGCTTTGCTTAACTTGGGAGTCGATAGAGTTAGTGATTTCAAAGAGGATTCAATGAAATCCGGGGAAGAGAAACTTTTCAAAGAAACTTGTTAATTCAAGATGACCTTATTTCAGACCTTAGATTTGAAGTACTTGGTAGTGCTTACTAATCCTCCAAACAAGTTAATTGTAATATTGATTTCAGTTCTACTTTTGATATGGTGAAAGCATTCACTTTCCCCTTTCCCATTCTGCCCTTACTGAAGCCATCCCATCCTAATTTGCTAACTACAGACATATTACAGGCAGTGTTGTGGAAGAAGATACTATCTCTCTTTCCCTTGTTTAGAGGGCGAAGGCAAAAGAGCCTGGTGCTGGCCCAGGCTGGGGCTGTCCACCATCTGTGGAAGGAATTCACAATCCCAGACAAAAGAAATTGGCAAAGTCTTCTCTCTGTCTGTTCTCCAGATCCTCAAGATAGCCATAAAACACCTGGACAAAATCAGCAGGTGATGGCAAGGGAAAGAGAATGATCAGTCACAGGCCTTGTTGAATCCTTTGAACATTACTTATAGCCTGGACATTGCTGTCACCAGGCACAGTTTGATCTTGGGTGAGTTTTCTGGAAGAACTTTATTCCCTGGCTTTGTGACAACAAGGGGAACCAGATAATACTGGAAAGAGGCAAAGGAAGAAGAAAGCAATGGTTTGCCCCCATTAAATGTGTTATAATTCTAGGCTCTGTTATCTCTGTTTGCATAACAGAATTATAATGAAAAGAATCAAATCGATGAAGTGTTTTCTTTAGATCAGAGCTGTAGGTCACCTGAGTGACCAGTTTTATAAAAATGGGACTGAAAAAACTTTTGTCCTTTTCTATGAAATAATAAACTATTTTCAATATACAGATGTTTGGCCAGCATTTGTTAAGGAAAGGATTGCCTTTTGTGTAGCCTTACATTTTCACAACTTTTCTGAAATCCTTATAATTGTACTTCACCTTTGATACACCCTTCCACTCCTTCCTCTTTATTTTTGTCCCCAGAAGTTCACTGTGATTTCTACCAATAAGTGTTAATGTAACACTGCAACTCTTAGGAAATATCATCACTTTAATTTTCCAGAGTTGTTTTGAGTGTATTCATTTTGTGTAACGTGGACTTGTCCATACGTATCTCTGTTTCTGAGCTGAAGTTTAGCCAAGGATTCATAGGATCTAATAGACACTAAAGATATAATTTTGATTGTCTGACTTTTCTGTAAAGTTATCATATAGTAGCAGAAATACAGATTGTAGATTCTGTTTGGAAAAGAACATTCTTTTGCATGAACTAAAAATCTGGCTGTAAAGAAACTGTTTATTTGCCAATAGAAGGCCTGAACAAAGTCCTTCTTCCCGTTAACCCTTTGACAGTGGGAGTTAGAGTTTAAAAGCATTGGTGCTTAACTTTGTGTCTGATGGGGCTGCCAATGTCGAGGGGTTAAGTCTTTGCTATTGTCTTGTCTCCGTTCCAAAGTGGAGTCTTTACTACAGCAAAAGACTGACTTCACAATTTAGTTTCAAATCCTCCCTGTCTCCCTTTTCCTCTTTTTGCAAATGGAACCCGTCTTCATATAAATGGTGCCAAGCTTCATTGAATCTACCTTTTTCTTGTTAAGTACATTAATGTTGTGTTCTGTCATTCATTACATGAGAATTAGTTGTCCATTACAAAGTAGACGTTTATGTTTGTGAACTTGATCTTCCAGGGCAGTTTGCCACATAAAATTCTCTGCTTAAAACACCATTCCTTTGGGGAGGGAGTATAAATGTTACTGAAATTGCCATGTAAAATTCAGAGAAGTCAGATGGAGAGGTCTGCCTTAATTCCTACGAGAAAACCTGGAGGGGTCGCTGAAGAATCATTGGGTTTCCCTAACGTACACACACACACACACACACACACACACACACACACACACACACACA